>NC_134409.1:5876429-6048929 GCF_038048845.1 Mixophyes fleayi
ACCATGGCCTTAACTGATAGGTTAATTGGCCGCTATCAAAAAATTTACACTAACCTCTATCTCTGCGTGTGTGTTTGTGTGTGTGTGTGTGTGTGTGTTTTAGGGAATTTAGACTGTAAGCTCCAATGGGGCAGGGACTGATGTGAGTGAGTTCTCTGTACAGCGCTGTGGATTTAGTGGCGCTATATAAATAAATGATGATGATGGTTACACAAAACAGAACACATCTCCCGATGTGATATTGTTAACGATTTTACCAACGACTGAAAGTCCCGATCAGCAGCTGATTCCTGTGTACACACTATACACGATTTACAAGTTTAACCGTCAGATCTGTGCTCTTCATCTGTCATAACCATCGGCTGAAAGGATCGTGACGCTGCTCACTCCATAGAGATCTGTGGACACTGCCGGTCCTGAGTAGGGTACACACTGCAGGATTGGAACAACATGTTTAAAGAAATATTTAGTCTGGTTATAAAATTAAATGAAACAATACGATGTGGTTTGGACGATAAAACATGATTGTGGGAGCGTACACACTAATGTGATATTGGACCTAATGGTCATTACTCCTGTGATAGGCACGATAATCGGGTGAAAAACTTGTAGTGTGTACTCAGCTTAAGCCAAACTAAAGGTAGTTACAGTACAATAATTAAATTAGACTAAAGCTGGCCACACACAAAGCAATCTGCGTCTCTCATCCCATCCTCCCATTCCCGGTTACAGGACTTTTTTCGGGCTGCACCCACTCTATGGAATTCTCTCCCTCGCATAATAAGACTCTCCTCTGGTCAACAAACTTTCAAATGTTCTCTGAAAACCCACCTCTTCAGACAAGCTTATAATATTCCTCAACCACCCTCTTAACCTCACTACCTTACCCTATTACCACCCGTTACACAATTTCACATAAGACAACTATCCCCTGACCAACATTGTTGTGTGACAGGATCATTTAGCCTGTGAGTCACTTTTACCTTTGCAGTCTGGCTGGGCCAAAATGCAAAATGTAGACTTAACCTCATGTATCAAACTCCCATTGTCCCATAGATTGTAAGCTTGCGAGCAGGACCTTCTCACCTCTTTGTCTGTTTTACCCAGTTTGTTTATTAGTTTACTATGTTTGTCCCCAATTGTAAAGCGCTACAGAATATGCTGGCGCAATATAAATAAATGATGATGACGATGATGACGATGATGATATAGTACAATGAGGATCCTCTGGGAATTTGTACAAAAAATTCCTGATAGCACTTATCTCATAGTGATCTATTGTGCACTAATTTCAGGTCAGCTGAACCTGCATTCCCCATCATAAACCATGAATGCACCAGTCCAAAATGATGTACCCTAATAGTGCTATTTTTTTAAACAGCGATTGCTAGAATAACAGAACAAAATTGTATTACGGCTATGCCCAGTAGTCAGGTCACATTATGGGGTCTATGTGCTAAGGCAAATATGGAGGAATGAGGTGCATAGAGACGGAGCCAGGGAGGAGCTACAGAGTGCATGCATGGTAATGAGATTTACCACTGACATCACCCCCCACATCAATGGCGGCAGAGGTCAGCTGTGCTCCGTATTTGTCTGTAGGAATTAATTCTTACACATGACGTCTGTCTGTTCCAAAAACCGCAGCCGTTGCCAATGTGCACAGAGCCCACTGTCCTTATAGCACATTCAGATTCACCTGTCCATGAAGACTTTACAATGAACATTTTAGAAAATATGCATAGACTAACAATTTTCATTTTTGTTGTGTTCGTTGATATTTATTAAGTTACTTATATTATCTTAGTTCCCCTAATTTATATGCAATTCATTGTTAAATAAAATATATTTAAGAAGTAATCCCCTGCTCTGGGATTCTCTTAGATTTTTGCAAATTAATTCCTATACAATTGATAATAATGGCTATTATAGCCATTATGTTCTACTTTGCCCCTGATACTTTGAATGTTTGCACTGCCTCCAAATCTGGTTTCAATGAGTTGTTTTTTTTAATAGTTTTTAAATATATTTTTGGATTTCTGTGGTTTTTGTTTTATGTTATAAAATCGATGAGTCATTGGATTAGAGTGTGTTTTTTTTCTAATAGCTTTCATGCTATCGTTACTATATGAAGCACAAACATATATTCAGGGACCTGGGAGTAGATGTACCAAACCTTCTAATCAGTAAAAGTAGAGGTGTTGCCCATAGCAACTACATTCTATAACTTATCTAATACATTCCAGGGAATGATAGCTAGAATCTGATTGGTTGCTATGGACAATACCTCTACTTGCCCATAGCAACCAGATTCTAGCTATCAATTATCTAAGACATTCAAGGGAATGATAGCTAGAATCTGATTGGTTGCTATGGGCAACACCTCCAAATTTCCTGTTTAGAAGGATTGAAACATGTACAACATGATGTTTCAAAGGGACTATTATGCACTTTTATTTTCATAGTTATAACAACTTTTTTCCCCCCAACAACATATAGAAAAGGTCTCTACTTACAGCATGTTCTCACCACCGATATAACTTTAGGGATTGCAATTAACAACATGTGTAGTCAGAGGCGAGGGTCTCCTGACAAGGGCTGGCTGGGATTTGTAGTTCCACAACAGCTGGCGAGCTACAGGTTGCTTAAGCTTTGTTTACGATATATGACACAGGGACCTCTCTCACCATTTATTATATGTTACTGACCTCAGTTAAATAAAGACATGAATGAAGCCAATAGCCGTATACCTCAGGCTGCTGTAAAGTTAATGGCATACAAAGAAGTTTAATGCTCACCATTTGTGTAGCAATCCTGGAAGGACATCAAAAGCTGTGTTTCCAATGGGGGGGGGGGGGGGGGGGTGGAACAATTAAGGACACAAGACAAATGCCACGGCTGGCGTTACTAAAGACTCAATCCTGGTGTGTTTTCTAATAAACAGATTGACTCATCGCAGGGTCAAAATTGGTTTTGAAACAAAAAAAAAAGCTCTAGCAGCATATGGTTTGAATACAAAAATACGTCCTCTTCCAAAATATTAGTAATGTAGAATCACACTAATCAAATCCAAATTTCTCATAATATTGGAACAATGTATGGAAAGAATTTTCAACAGTGTTTTAGTGTTTAGTCAGTTGGTTAACAAACAAAAAAACTGAGTCACAGAAATTATTGAGGTGAGTAACTCTAAAATGTTATGTAACCTTTCGACTAGTTGGCATTTTAATCCACCGCTTAACCTCTCTCTTTCTGTCACATTGATAGTCAATGCTGACATCTCTCCCACCAGCATTACTATTGTTACATACATATCCTAAATACTGATTCTTTTCTCTTAAAAACCCACAACAAATGTCTACAGTGCAACTGTTGTGTTATACATTGGAAGCAACTATATTGTAGGCTGAAGCAATCAGCCTTATAATACGTTACATATTAAGAAGAGATTTTATTTTATGATTTTAGTTCAACTTTAAGACATTTAAGGGGAGATTCAATTCAGCGTGAGGTGTCTTGGAGACACATTGCTAACGCAGAAATCTGCACCAATTTTTTCTTGAGGTGTGTGGGGAAAAATAAGAGGAGATTCCTACCATAAAAACTTGCAATGTGCACAGCCGGATATTGCGGTGAAGTCCGTGCATCACATCGGCTACTGAATCCTACGCTTTCCTTTAGGAATAAATCCAGTGCAAGGTGACATCTTAGCAAAACCATGTAGGGGGGTAAATCTAAATTGCACGGACCAATTTAGAGCTGGGGTGGGGTGCGCCCTAAGTCACCTCTAAAATAGAAGAGTTAAAAAAATAAGCCTTCGGGTATTAGTGCACTGCCTGCAGAAACAGCCAGTATTTTTCATGCATGCAAAAACACATCCCTTCCATGGTAACATGGCCTTGTATTTGTGAGCCCATTCTAGCCCCCAAACCTCATCAAGGCAGGTGGTCCTGATTGTTTACCATTAGAGAGCTTCCAACACCCTCGGGAATAGCACAGAAATACAAAGAAAACAAACTACCCACTCTCTTGTATACAAGAGAAAAGCAAAATAACGAGTTAAAAGGTGGATGGTTTGGAGCTGTCTGCAGATAGCAGTCTTTATAAAGTCAGCCCCTCCACGTACGTTTCCTCCCCACCCTTCTACACAGCATCCACAGCCAAGCATGACCTCCTAAATAGACACATTGAAATGCTACAACCTCTTCTTATATTGGGGTGTACAAGCGGAAACAGTTAAGGTGCAGAACCGTGAAGCTGCAGTTTCTATAAAGAGTCGCTGGATTGTGTTGAAGGCTCTTTAAATATTGCTGTTTATTTCAAAGGATGCCTAGCTTTATTTATGTCTGCCAAGTTTACAGCAGACTGAGGAATGAGGGGTGTGAGCTGACCCTTCTCTGGGCTTTTCTCTTATGCCGTGGATGAAAGCCCCATCACCCCAATATTATCCAGATTGTGGCGGATATTTATAAAGCGCAAAAAGTTGATTACTGCTCTGACGGGCGTATCCTGCTCATCACTTATGTAAGAACTGAATATGAAGTGTGTGCACTTTAAAAGATAAAAATGCTAATTTCTGACTAATTCTGTCAACAAGGTTATTACCATCAATTTAGACTTTTTCATTGGAAAATGTGGATTTTAATTCATCCTCTTTATTTTTATGCCCCCCTAAAACAAGCTTCCTGAGAAAGCTGCTCCAAGTTTCCTCTTTACAGACAAACCCCTGACTGCTCTCCTGGACCTAATGCATTATAAAAACGCCGGTCTAGAGTCTTGGTCCTCTTGCCGTATAATCACCACTGATCTGTAGTGTGACGCAGGGGGCTCCAGGGCCGTAACTGGGGCTGTGCGATAGGGGCGACCGCCCAGGCCGCAATGCTGACGGGGTGCGCAGTTTAGGACTATTTTAGGTTCATTTAGTTAAAATTGAAGGCATGGGGGGCGGCATTGGTCTTTCTCGGCCCCAGGCGCTATAATTCTAAGTTACGGCTCTGGGGGGCTCATCCATGTTTTATAAAAGGAGCACAAGAGTAATTGTAGTACTAACCTGCTGAAAAACTGGGAGTTCTGCCATCTGGGATTCCAACAAGGACGACATCACTTCAAGTCTTACTGACGAGCAGCAACATCGCAACAAAACAAATCATAATACTGAAACAATTAATTTTTTTCTAGAGAATGAATTGCAACTTACAATAATGTTTACATAACTGTAATGAAACAAGGTGGGACCTGGACTATTAACAAAGGTTACAACTGGTTCCTAGTGACTGGATAGGCTGCATTCTCAGTGATGTCACTGGTTCCTAGTGACTGGATAGGCTGCATTCTCAGTGATGTCACTGGTTCCTAGTGACTGGATAGGCTGCATTCTCAGTGATGTCACTGGTTTCTAGAGACTGGATAGGCTGCATTCTCAGTGATGTCACTGGTTCCTAGTGACTGGATAGGCTGCATTCTTAGTGATGTCACTGGTTCCTAGTGAATGGATAGGCTGCACTCTGTGATGTCACTGGTTCCTAGTGAATGGATAGGCTGCATTCTCAGTGATGTCACAGGTTCCTAGTGAATGAATAGGCTGCATTCTCAGTGATGTCACTGGCTCCTAGTGAATGGATAGGCTGCATTCTCAGTGATGTCATTGGTTCCTAGTGAATGAATAGGCTGCATTCTCAGTGATGTCACTGGCTCCTAGTGAATGGATAGACTGCATTCTCAGTGATGTCACTGGTTCCTACTGACTGGATAGGCTGCACTCTCAGTGATGTCACTGGTTCCTAGTGAATAGATAGGCTGCATTCTCAGTGATGTCACTGGTTCCTAGTGACTGGATAGGCTGCACTCTCAGTGATGTCACTGGCTCCTAGTGACTGGATAGGCTGCATTCTCAGAGATGTCACTGGCTCCTAGTGAATAAATAGGCTGCACTCTCAGTGATGTCACTGGTTCCTAGTGACTGGATAGGCTGCATTCTCAGTGATGTCACTGGTTCCTAGTGAATGGATAGGCTGCATTCTCAGTGATGTCACTGGTTCCCTAGTGAATGGATAGGCTGCACTCTCAGTGATGTCACTGGTTCCTAGAATGAATATCAAATCAGCCTATAAAATGACGTACTCTTTATAGCACACAAATATTAGTGACATGTCTAAGCAACAATTAACTATATATAATGACAACACTAAGCAATTTTTATACAACTATTACTGAAAAGAGTTTTCTCAGCACATATGCTGCCTCTATGTAGCAAACAAAATAATAAGAATATCAAACACACTTATGTTTCAACCTCCTGTTTATGAAGTTTACTGTGTCAAATGATTTCTAAATTAAGAATATTTTAGGATGTCATTTGAGGCGAATGTCAAAATCTAATTTCCGAAATGGGAATCTATTTACAGAAGTGGAAGTCTTTCCACAATAACAAGCACAATCTTATCAAAACAGCTTTCTGTATTACAGGAGAATTGGGATAGGAATCACATTCTGCTTGCAATGAGAATTCATCAGTTTATTAAGATGTTCTTTCCTGTGGTCGGAAATAATGACTGTACAATAACCTGGAAGGATCGGGCTATGATTCAAGTAACCAATGCAGTTTTTAAAGTAGAAAATTAATGCTGCGGTGCCCCAGGCCCGATATTCTTGACTTAGTCCTGGAGAAAGACTTATGGGTTGAAATGTATGACATCTTCAAAAATGGAAAAGTGGAAATGTTGCCCATAACAACCAATCAGATTCTAGCTATCATTTATCTTGTACATTCTAGTAAGTGCTGGCTAGAATCTGATTGGTTGCTATGGGCAACACCTCCGACTTTTACAAAGTTTGATACATTGAACCCATAGACTTTGACAAACTTACTGTTAGATATGCTTCCATTAAAACATTATTAAATGAAACAAAGTCCGGTTATCAATTTTTCATGGGTTTCCTGGGCTGTAGATTCTGCACCTTGGAAAAATTTGCACCTTACTCTCAATCTGCCCCTTAATATTCTGGCCTGTTTGTAATGTACTGTAGGAGAAAGTGGACACATTGGACGAAAGGATCAGGAAGTCTATACATAGAACTCTCTGCCTGGGCTCTAGGATTCTCTTGAGTAAATTACTTTTTTCGTGTGATTTAAGATCACTTTAGGTGGATTCTGCATTTTGGGACATAAGCTAATTTCAGGCCAATAAATTTATTTTGGCAGATTTTTCTTTTGTCTTTCTAATGACACATTTCTGAAAGCTATTTTTACTATATGATGAATACAGTATAATTGTTAGTAATATGACCATATGACTTTCCAATTGCCCTGTTAGTAGGTTAGCACGGCGGCTCAGTGGTTAGCGCTTCTGCCTCACAGCGCTGGGGTCATGAGTTCAATTCCAAACCATGGCCTTATCTGTGTGGACTTTGTATGTTCTTCCCGTGTTTGCGTGGGTTTCCTCCGGGTGCTCCGGTTTCCTCCCACACTCCGAAAGCATGCGAGCAGGTTAATTGGCTGCTAACAAAGTTGACCCTAATCTGTCTGTGTGTGTGTGTGTTAGGGAATTTAGACTGTAAGCCCCAATGGGGCAGGGACTGATGTGAGTGAGTTCTTTGTACAGAGCTGCAGAATCAGTGGCGCTATATAAATAAATGGTGATGATGATTTGTAAATGAGTTCTGATCTTTATGATAAATTTCCATTAATGTTGCCCAGTTGTTGTGCCTTGGAGATGTTTGTGTATTATTTATTATATTGTACTTCCTCTGCATCATTATATAGGGCAGGTACTGTATTAAATATCTTTGGTGGCTTCCTGATTATTTTGAGAGTGATCACAATGTACACAGAGTAGGGTAGTTTTATTAAACCCTCTAAAAAGCAATAGTGGAGGTAGCAACCAATCAGATAGTGAAAAGTAAAAAATAAACAATACTATTGTGGAACTACAGATCCCCAGCAAGTCCTGGCAGCCAATGATTGTTTGAGCACACTGACGCTTCCGGAACTGCAAACACCGGCAATGCCAAGGCAGCTAGTGCCCACTGGATCATGGCTTCCCACAATATTATCTAATAAAAAACAAACACAAGCACGGTTTGATGACAATGTTCTGAGTAGAAGTTTTCATAGTGTTGTCCATATCTCTTACACTGTACATCTGAGCTCCTATATGATTTGCATGTTAGGAATGAGACTGCTTGGTGAAAGTTCTGCAGAAGAGATTTAATAGGTCTGCCGTCTAAATAAACTCTCGGGGGCCTGCGTTCCGTCTCTCCGGAGTGTTACGTCTAGATACCAGGTAGTAATGGATGTTCTGGCTTCAAGTTCTCCTTCAACCTATAAACTCAGTGTGAAAGTATTAATAATTCCTACTTATACCCGGAGCTCACAAGTCTGCTATTTATATAACCACATCGCTGCTCCACTTCAAGCCCCGAGCTCTTAAAACGCATGAAATCATCTATTTGGCCCCGCAAACTGCTGCAAGTCTGAAGATGGAACTCTGGAGAGAGCTTTTGTTTGTTCCAATTAAAATGCTGGAGATTGAAAGCTGTGGCAGAGAGCAAACAATCTGTGAATCATCCTGGACTCCCAACTTAATAATCAGCATTCCATTTGGAAGCTAAATCATAACTGTAATAAAGTGATAAATAGGGAGTTAAGATCGCTGTCTTGCTTGTAAACACGTTTTTCCAATTTATATTAATTAACTGTTATTAATCCTACTAAACACGCGAAAGAATCGGCGCAGATTGCAGCCCAGTGCTCAGTGCCGTGTGACGCCAATATGGAGTGACAGAATCAATTGCAAGTTGCTAGATTGGTTTACAAACGATCTGGTTTTTGGTTCTCAGAGAAAGGAAATCCACAATGTAAATTACAGCGGGGAAGGTATAACAATGTGAGCCAGCACGTACAATATGGCCTGAATTAACTTTTAAAATCACTAAATTACAATAAGGGGCTGCGCTTTGTGCAGAATTGACGAAAGGAGAAATTACTGGCAGGTCGGAGACGCCGCTTGCTGCAGATGTTGTGTTTCGGGTTATATGAGGCCGATTAAAGTAAATGCAAAGCAGTTTTTACAATGGTTTTCTCTTCTACATCTTCATTAAATAGCGAGTCAGTCCATAGCTGAACATGAATGTACAGTATTAAAGCTAGCAGGGGTGACCTGGGAAAGTAAAGTGGCTTTGGAAAACATTCTGACCTCCTGTAGGCGGTGGCAAATCGACATTAGGCGAGTCCAACACAATAATACGGGGGGATAGCACACCCTCGGTTGTAGGTGGGGCCAATGCAACACGCAATGACTGGCATTAGTCACGGCAACAGCAAGTGGAGTCTGTCGCAGTAGGCGGAGTCAGCACACAAATAGAGAAAGCATTGCACCGGTGGGTGGAGCAAACACAAGTGAGTCAGCGCATCTGTTGGTGGAGCACACACATTGGTTATGTGAACGATGCGACTTAATCCAACCGCACAGAGCTCCCAGGGTCAGCATTGAAGACATAGTACATGACCACTGTAAGGTACAGGGGCAAACGCAGGATTTTCAGAGGGGGGTTTCCATACCACAATGCCATTGGGCATGACCAGCATGCATGGGGGTTTGGCTATAATTTTAGAGAGTGCTTGGCTGCTCTCCAACTCTTCCTATCCCCATAATATACATTGGCAATGCTGCGTGCACTACTGTTAGGTGCACGCAGCTCTCCCTTTTCCAGGAGAGCTGTTTGAAGCGGGGACAGGGTCCAGACACCTGAATTATACAGTGCTTGGAGGGTTTCCAGGCACTAAGAACCCCCCCCCCTCCCCCCGGTTTGCCTATGAGGTAGGTCATTCTTACTTGGGTCTGATCCACCTTCAATCTCCCAAAGGATGGGCTTTGAATTTTCCTTTGCAAATATTACAAACATAATAGGGTTATGACTTACATCTTAAAGTTTGTCCTTCACATTTGCAAACATCCCAATGGTCCTGATTTCAGTGAGACAGTCCAGATTTAGGCATCTGTTCCGCTGTCCCGCTCGGGGACATGTGGCGGTGGGAATGTTGGAGGGAAGAGAAATTTTGCAATGGGCAGTCTAGCGCTTTACAATGCTAAGCAGACCTTCGGGGGAGTGGCCACACCGCCATCATAGCAGGACCACGCCCACATCGTGCTGTGATCACACCCCCTGTTTAAATGCTGGATGTACAATTAACATGTTCATTTGTATTTTCTGCCGAATAAGTAATCCGAAGAGACCACCATTTGCTTAGCGCACCTTGGTGAAATAGCGGAACGGGGGAGGGAAGGGGCGGAGTACGGTAGACAATGTACATTAAGGGCGCACCAAGGCTGACACAGCTTCAAGTCATGTGCTAGTGTTTAGTGCGCTTTTTTCAGCCGTATCCTTTGTACTCGCTACAGAGCAGTGTAAACGCTGACTGATAGTGATGACTGACACAGCATAGTCTTTGATTTTAAAACAACACATCTGCGTGCCACTAGCTATCACACAGCAACTGTATGCAACTAACATATACTAATAAAATGCATTGTATGTACAGAAAGCATTGAAATCATCTTTATTCATGCAAATAATGTAAAAATAAAAAAATAGAAATATAATTGAAAATAAATAATCAGTTATTATACCGTTAAGAGATTTTATTTTCTGATCAAGTAAATCTTTATGTGTTCTGATGTCACCTTTTATTGTACTTTTACATGTGCGTATACTGTAGTCTATTCTGTGCGTCGTTCGTACGTATATGCGTACGCTTCTATTTGAATATGTTTGGAACAACGCACTGTGCTCTTCTAAAACACAAAACTTTGGACATGATTCAGGCCCAATGTTTTTGCCATTTCCTAAATAGCAAAATAACTGTTCTTACCCTTCATTGACGTAGCTGTTCCATATGATAAACATTTAGTGGTGATACGGCGCACAGACATATTTACAGAAGTGATGGAATCCAGAACGATACAGTTAATGTGATTAGCTGCAGAGAGAATAAACTAAAATAAAATGTTTAGACTAGGTAAGACATGAATAATGCTCTGATCATACATACACAATCCTTATACCTTTGAAGTCAAACTTGACACCTATTAAATCTATGGATTTTTGTTTTCTATTTTAGGGCTGTCTGCCAAGGGCATTCTCAATGTTGAGACTGTTGTAATCTTATTATTGGGGGATGAGCGATCATCTAGAAATGCCTGAATTTCATCAAAGTTTTGGCCAAATGTTTGCTTAATTGTTTTAACATAGAATTTTGGCTCCGATACTTTGTCTAATGTCTGTATCTCACAATATTATACAAGCCTCACTTTTATTTACTATCCAACTCTCCCCTTCGGCATTTTCAGATACTTTCCATGTTTGAACTCTTAATATAATGTAATAAATAACATTTACAGTTATATGAGTCACAGATAACTTTGTTTTGTTACATTTTATCACTGCATTAGGGGATGATTACACAGGGTGTATTCTCTATCATAATCTATCTCATTTTTGTGGTTCGGCTATGGATCCTAAGTGGCTTAGTATTCCCTGTACAGCCGTTTTATCCACTAGAATCAGAAAAAGTCATTTATGAAAGTGCAAAGCATCCTATTCCAGTTTACGCCTACTGGTCCGTACATTCCTATCACCCACATCCCAGTTTTGGGAACTGCTGCTGAAAGGTCATTCGTTGCGGGAGGACGACCAGCCCCCTTTCATTCAGTATAACTTTTTTCTCCTAAAATGCTGCCTGGTATAAACTAATTTACTTAAATGAAACATGAGCGTGAGAGACATTGTTACATGTATCACTTTAATGTGTTTGTGTCAAGCACCGCCCCCGCTTGCTTCCTCCAGTGCAGGGACGGCCGTGTGATAGTCTCGGCCGGGGGCGCCTGATTGCTAAGCAACAGGCGCGGCGTCCCCGGCCGTCCTTTGCTTGCCGGGCTCAGATGCTCTAAAGCGTCCCGTTGCCTGTCGGCGGTCTACCCGCCCTCCTTGCCGCCAATCACCTGTGTCTGGCCCCTATTTAAAACTCACTCTGGTGCCATTAGGGCGCCAGAGTAACAGTGTTCCCTAGTGTTCCTGCCTCTAGCTTTAGTGCCTCAGTTTACAGCGCCTCCCTGTTGTGACCCGGCTACCTTGACTTTTCTCCTGCTATTACCTCTCTGTTGTGTCCCGGCTTGCTGACGATTCTTCCTCTGGTTCTGTTACCGCGATTGGCTTGTCTGACTTCTCTCTGGATTGTCCTTTGGCTCCGTCTGCTCTGATTGGCTCTGACCCTGGACCGTGTGACTCCTCTACTACTGCACCGGCAACTGTTCAGTAGGGCCGCAACCTGCGTGCCCTGTGCAGCTAAGCCCAAACTCCCTTGCGGGGGTCCCTGGTGAAAACCAGGGGCACGTTAGACTCCGCAAACGCTGGTTCAGTGTCGTCAATACTGATTGGTGAAAAGTAATACCATTGGTAGAATAAGACACCGTCCCTGAGTATATTGGAAAAGTCCTCATTCTCAAGCACTAGTATTAAGCCAGACACACCCCCTCTTCTGATGTCACCACTCCAGCTTCCAATAGGAATGCCTTTGTCTAGAATGACAGCTGAGCGGTCCTATAGCTGGCTACAGCTGCTGGTGCACCACTAAGCCCAGCATGCTGATTTTAACAGATCCTTGGCCCAAACTGAGTAAAATGTTGAATTTTTTTCTAGATTTCTGTATGTGGGGGAAGAGAGGCGGGGAAGGAAAAGGGGGTGGGAGGCAAATACTATTTTTGTATGTATTTCTACCACTAAGGATGACTACACAGAATCAGTCCTCCTGTTGTTCATGCTAGTTGTAATATTAAGCATCTGTTCTTATTTTTTATTTATGGACACTTACACGGTACCACTTCTCTTGCTCTTTGTGCTGCAGGCTATTCACTATATCTGTTATGAATTTATCGTTGCTTCTCCTGTAGGTTTGATAGAACTTAGAGGGTTAAATTTATCAAACATTCTAAAAGCAAAATTGGAGGTGTTGCCCATAGCAACCAATTGGATTCTAGCTGTCTGATTGGTTGCTATGGGCAACAGCTCCAATTTTCCTTTTAGAATGTTTGATAAATCTACCCCTCGGTGTTCGCTCTGCAGGTATAGACAGTGCACAGTGCTGCTTTCATAGGTTTGATAGGTGCAAATCTCAGTATTTGTGATTATAACCTAAAGGGTAGAAGAACCAAACATCACACTGAGCTGCTAGTTGTGAAAGTTCTGCTGCCCCTTGAGTAAAGTTCTGGTAGTAAATGACCATTTCCCTTTAAGACTATATAAGCATTCCCAAATATTTTATATTCGCTAATGTTCTTTCTGACAACCAAAGTAAAACCACATGTGTCCTCATGTTTCATAACTATCCGTGTATGTAGAAAGAGATGTTTTCCCATAAAAAAAATCAACGTATATTTCCAACATCTGCCAGTTTCTGTGATAGAAATTTATTTTACAGGACTTAAAACAAAGAAATAAAACATGTACAATAATTCTAAAAATATAACATTTCTATTATAAACTCCATTGAAAAAAGAACGAAATAAAATCTTGTTCCTTTCGTAACTTTAGGGAAAGTCCTTATACACATGGTAAAGTTCAGAACTTTCGCTGGCTACAAAGTGCTAATTAAGCAATTTAGGGGTTTTGGGGAAGCTTTTATGTTGGCAGAACGGAGGAGACTGAAAATGCCAAGGAAACCACTTGGGTCATTTTGGTTACTAGTCGCCCACATCTGCATCCTGTGGGTCAGACCTGGGTGAGAATGCTGAGCTGTAGAACTTGTCTGCAGTACCTTCTTGTTATCATATTTGTCTGAGCTGTTTGCACAAATGTCACTGTTGTAAGAGAACTTTATGTCTATAGCTACAAATCACAGGGAGAACCAGTCACTATCTGAACACGTAGCAATCAGATCTTCACAACTTTTCCAAAACAGAAGTGACCAAATTGGACAGATTTGGGTGTTAGTCACTTAGGTCAAATTATCAAGTTATAATGGAAAAATCATAGTCATAGCTCAACCACATCGTAAAGGCTTCGCCATGCAGTGGCGCATGCAGGGGGGGTTTCTCGTTCCCCAGAAACCCCTCCCCTCCGGGAACCAACGGTACTCCACAGCAGCCGCGGTGCTGTCAAAGAAGCGTCCGCGGCAATGCTGTATTGTAGTATAATACAGCATTGCCGCGGATGCTTCTTGACAGCGCCGCGGCTGCTGTGGAATTCAGACTCGCTGAAATGGAGCTCTTTCTCGCTTTATTTTTTTTTCCCCGGGGGGCCGGAAACCTCCCCCCTTCTAAATCCTGCGTTCGCCTCTGCCATGCCACAGTTGATCAATCTGGATCAATTGTTGATCGGGATTACTAGTTATTTTTGTTAACAGTAGATATATTTAGACTCTCTCCTTCGATAGTTACATTGTCTAATTTCAATTTCAATATCACTTTGTTTGTTTTTCTGTGTTTCTGATAGAACTCAGGCTGGACTCGTTGTGAAATGTTGTGAAACGTGTTTAACTATCACAGAGTTTTTGTCAATCATCACACTTCTGCTAATTGTGACCTTTTTGGTGTCTTGGTGCATAATTCTGTGTCCTTTTCGGCCAACCAGAAATCCTTCCTTTGTATTAGCTTTCCATTTGTTACACTTTTCTTTTGTAACATGTACATAGGCATTGCTTCCAAATATTGATAAGCTGCAGCTCAAGCTTTTATCTGATCAATTGCTCATATGGAGTATTCTCTATAGCTTTACTGGGTAAATGGCTTTGGAACAAAAATGTTGTTGTGATTGCTTAATACTAATATGTCATTAGCGTATCAGCATCAAAGAGGATACTATCGTTTACAGAGAGTATGGTTTTTCTCGTTGCTATACCAGTCTGTTCAAGGTTCCTACTGCCTGTAAAAAGAATTAGACAACAATGGGAAACACTAAATTACTGAATACTGGATAGGACACTGCAATCACAATGAAAAAAAAAAATCAAAGCTGATGTCATCCACTAACAGAGAAATATCTGAATAATATGGCTGGACCAGCAGCTCCAACGACACTGATAATGCAAGATTCCAGGCAGTCCATTGTGATGTACCACCAACAAAAAACTTTGAACTTAAAAGCTAAACCTGCAAGGCAGTAAGAGACATGCCCCTTTGCAAACAAATTGCCTAAAAGCCTCATAAAATGTTCGTGCAATCTGAGTCAGACTTACACCGTTCCGTCTGGGCCACAAACTTCACCTACTGCCTCCAGACCTTACTGTGTGGAGCCCACTTACTATTCTAAAATGATTTCCAGGCCACCATCATCAAGAAACCAAAGAAATATTCCAGACACAAGTTGGGCAATAGGAAGTCACCAGACCCTCTGATTGGGCCAACTCTATGAATCTGGCCATCTGAATAAAGAGAAAGGGTATCTGCTATGACATTCTGTCATTCCAAAAATATTTTGGTTAAGCATTAGAAGGTGACCTTTTGTTCCACATGTGCACCTCTGCCATGTCTCTGAATGGTTTTCCCGAAAAGCTGCACCAATCCTTTAGCAAAGGGGCCACTTGCTGGTCTCAGCATCACCTTAGTCGGGACAAAATTTATTGCACTTCCACTGGTGCCACCTTCTAAATTGTCTCCACCTAAACATCAGTAGATAGGGTGGCAACTGACATTCAATGCACTCTTGCTGTAAGTTAAACAGAGGGCCCCAATAAACTGCCAATAAACCCTTTACTTTGTGCGAGTAAAGAATCATGGGATGGGGAACATCATTCTGTCTTGCTCTGCGGAGACCCAAGCTGAGGACACAAACGGAGAACCTTGTGGTCCTATGGAATCCTTGGTTTTACCTTACAGCCTGAAATTGCTTGTCCCCTGAAAACAGTGTACAGCTCCCAAAAAAATGCTCAAGCAGCAAAACAGGGAAGAACATTTCTCTAAAGCTTGATGACTGATGAAAAGAAAAATTCTTGGAGCCAATCTTGACTGTAAGCTCCAATGGAGCAGGTACTGTTCGGAATGACAGATATTCTCTGTACAGCGCTGCAGAATACATGGCGCTATATAAATAAAGGACAATGACGATGGCAGATGAGTCCTCCTGATGCCTGTGGTCAAGAAAGAGGTGGTAGGATCACATCGGTAAAAGTAACATCTGGTATAGATGCCCCTTTAAATACGAATATGTAATTCTTGGCATAAGCCTTGCGTGCTGTTTCTCCTTATAAAAAATAAATGTATGTACATTGTATTTATAAAGAGAGATGTCAAAATTGCAAACACAGAATCTGATAGTAAAGTTATTATGAAAGGTTTCAGCCTCAAGGCGAAATAGTCAGTAAAATAACCATTATCTATTGTCTCACTGCCCTAAGATGATTAGTAAATATCCTACATGCGCCATGGATACAGAATGTCAAATCTGCCATTACAAGACGAACCCAATTATGACGCTAATGACCTCATTGTTTTCATAGTGAAAATCATCCTTCATTTTAATGCAGAATGTCTCAAACTGGGAAAAATCGTTCTCATGTAATTATGCTGTAAATAATACTTACATTAAGTAAACAATCATCTCTTCACCCGGACTCTCCCAGTCATCCGCAACATGTGATATTATACAAGGAATTAAACAAACATCGCCAGGGAGCAATCAGAGAGAGGCCGGATAAGTACTTCAGCTCGGCTGTGCAAATAATACACCATTACTTCATTATGAGGCACATATGGAGTTATGTGACCTTGTTGTGTAAACCAGCCATAGAAACTGATGTGGCATAAGGAAATGTCATTTTCAGTAGTTACAGTGCATTGAATATATAATAATAACTTCTGGTATATTTCTGGTGTAAAAATCTGCATATTTTAACGTTGTTATAACCTACTCACTTCTGAGTTGAAGATTTCAACTGACGTGTACCCGCTGAGTTTGCATAGATCAGTCATTCCCAAACAGTAGACTATATATGCAATGGAGATGACGTATGAGCCAATGTTGCATGCAAAAATTTGGGGTTCCCCTTGTCAAAAATGTTTCACAAAATCCTTACGTGAAATCCTTAAGTGCACAGATGTTAACTCAAACTCTGTAGGGTACAAACTTAAACGTGACATATTTGCAAAGTTACTAATTCATCGCAGAGATTAAAAGATGGAAAAAAAAGTGAATATGGCGAGTGCAAAAAGTTGGGCACCATCTCAGCTGCTTCATTAATACAATTCTTTTAAGGCCTCAAAACTTGATTGACAATTTGGGCCTCAAATTAGGTCAGGTGAAGACAGTTCCAGAGTTGAATAATTGCTCTGTCCCTTCTAACCTCTCAAGATGTTTTGCCTACTCTCAAAAACCATGGACTCTTCTGAGCAACTGACTGGGGTCTGAAAAATAAAGATAATTGACTATTAAAAAAACAGGGCAGTACTGTAAAAAGATATCTAAATGCATCCAGGGGGGAAACGGAGGAACTGTTGAAGTCAAGGCCACAACAGATACATTTGGAAAAGCAGGCATAACATTTGGAGAAAAGAATATATGGCCAACAATTCAACATGGGGGTAGATCTATTTTGCCTTGGGACTAAGTACCAGCCAGTTGCACAGGAAATATTTTCCTTGATGAAGGAGAATGGGAAGGGAATTCATCAACAGGTGAAGGGGCGGCGGGGTTATGGTGGTAAATTTTGGATATTCTGGTGGGAGAAGTTGGGCGGGTCAGCGTGTTTCTTGATAAAAGCTGTCTAGTCCCAGCTCTGTGGAATGATATATTAAATGATATTCAAGGGACGCTGTGACCCAGTTACAGAGTTGGCTATTGGCCTTTTCTCCTTGCAAAAGGTTTTGATTTTTAAATGTTCCTGGAGGCTCAACCTGTTCTAATAAAGTCGTCTTGGTACCTTCTGACCCTTTGTGAAGGACAATGCATTTTTAGGCACATTTAATTCTATATATAATGAATAAGAGTATTTCAGCACGGCTAAGAGTATTCACATATATGCAGAATTAATAAACATTGACCTTGTGCAAAAAACAACAAATAATAAAATATAAACAAAAAGAAATTATACTTAAATTTTGGGATGATAAAACTTTCAGTGATATTTTCAAATCCTTTTCTCCATATTGTTGGATAAATATCGTGTTACATGAAAAAAGGAAGTAAACACAACATAGTGTGATGTCGTCTATACAAAATATGACAATATGTGAGCTTAAAATGAGTCCATTCTTCTTAAAATATAATTCAAACTAGTGAAAATGGAATCCACCACAATCTCTCTCCTAAGTGGTGGCACTTACTAGAAGATGTAAATATATTAGTTTATAGCGCTTATACACGATGATATATTATAGTGTTGAATCCGTCACCACACACATCCTTCTGAGAGAACACTTATGAGATGTGAATTGATAGAGGAATTGGTAACAAATTTCTTTAAGTCTCCATAGATATATTGATAGCTTTTCACAGATAGTTCCTCAATGGAAATAAACAAGGAAGAAGAAAAACAGATCTAGTGTATTACCGTTTACTACAATCAATTTTATTACACATCTTGGTACATAGAAAAATATATAAAAAATAAAATTTTAAAAGACACTGGAACATAGGTATATGAGGATCCCTACCAGATGGAAATGAATGTGAGCTTAGTTGTTATAAGTCCTCAGGGTTTCAGCATACACACCACTCCACTGGAACTTTAGATGGTACTTGAGGGATCTTGATGGTATTCGAATCTAGTAACCCTTTCTCTTCTCATTTAATTCTATGTAATAAAAACATTAAAATTGATGATAGTGACATGTAATATCCCTGACGCCTCCTTGCTCTCATTATTAATTTATGACGTGAAACTGGCAGGAACAGTGTTTTAAGAGAAAATGAGAAAAGTAGTATATACTATACCACAAAAGTAGGCTCAAAATGGGGGCGCACTAATTCAGTTCATAAATGTAGCTACTACATATAATGACCATTATATATATGCTGCTCTAGAAATGTCTAGAAATCATTCCACCCTGCAAAGACGAGCCACCACCAGTGCTTGCAAACTGCTATTTTACTCAGTATTTCTGGTCCAAAGGGGGCTCTGTAATCACCCCATCCCCAGTGCTTACTTATGTATTGTCCTTCTATAATGCAGAACTTCATTAGTTAAGTGATGTGTAATAGCTACTAGCTCTGAATTGACTTTGTGCATTATTATTTCTATTGGTTCAGGACATAGATTAACAGTCTACAGATCAGGTCATCTACAAAGCAACAAAAAAATTAGCTGTAGTCCCTTGATTTGCTCAAGTTCCCCCAGATTTCGACCATAGCAGATAGGTTGGTGGAATTTGCAGGGGAGCAAAGCTTTACACGGGCAGAGGGATGAGCTGGGCTGAGTAACGACGTTCCTTGAAATGAAGTAGGTGCCTTGATGCATCTAGTTTTGCAGAAGTGCAGAAATTAGATTTCATTTGCAGAGCGAGAAAATGGAAATAAGATAAAGAGGTGGGATGGATGGGCTTTTTGGGGCCTTCCTTGGTGTGCGAAGGGGTGCATGACCATTTCTCTGCTGCAAAAGGACTTAAATGTTTGTTAGAGCTGGAGATCTTTGGCTTTCCATCTATACTATTAACGGGACCTATTCTGCGCCTCCAAGTTCATCGCATTTCCAGATGCTTTCCAAGGAATAAAACGTTTGGCATCACACAAAAGTGCGACTTTTAATAAAGTTGTTCCCTCACTGTCATGATTAATTTAAATCATATATCAGACTACATTGAGCAGTATTTTATGAGAACATTTCAAACACTTCATGCAATGACAGGTTATAAAGTGTCAGGAGTTTGAATGTAGATGTGACGTTTACTCTTTGCATGAAGCGACTCTTCAGATAGTTCTTCCTCTCCACACAGGTTGGTGCACTTATAGTTTGCGGAGGCGTTTCCCGAGAGCATTAATCCTGAAGTTTCCTGAGCGGTCTATCCAAACAGAGTGCAAGACCAAGACATTTTGAAGTGTGCATCAAGTGCGTACGGTAAATTCAGTCCAGTGTCAATAGTCGATGGGTACACTTTGAGAAAAGCACAATTGTATGGGAACTTGACATTTCTAAATTCCACCAACCACAAAAAAACCATTATGATCAATCAAATTCTACTTCACTTATGTGTGTATGTTTTCTTTTCCTTCTGCAAAATGACGATTAAATATCCTGGTGTACACTCACTTTTATTTTATTCTGTGGTGAGATTCCTGCATCCTGGGAACATTTCCTGTTGGAACATGGCAGAAACTATGAAATTCAGTGTAGACAATCATTTCCTTGAATAATATTGCTATGTATGGTTGTACAAAATTCGCGAAGGACAAAATAGCACGGATGTGGGTGATACCTTTTTATATAAATCCATCCCGGGGGGGCTCTAAACTCGCCCGATTCTGCCGGCAGGACGGAACAAGATGACTGAGTATTGGAGGAAGTGACATGGAAAATAAATAGTAATGTAACTCAAATTAAGCTTCTGTTTCAGTGGTTTTGCCCAGAGTAAATCAGTTCTGTGCTGTATGGTGATAAAGCAGGAATTGCTGAGCTACAAATGAGATCTTTTCAGGGTTTATTTAGCATGAAGTAATTCTAATTTAGGTTAAATGTTTTTACACTGTTACATACCTATGTACCTAGATTATTTATATATATTCCCTACCTTCTATAGAGGGACATTCTCACCAGTCTCTTCCCTTTCTATCAAGAATAAACCCCTTTCCCGGTGGGCCAAGCCCTTCGGACCTCATATATGGTCTAGAGGTGTGCAGGGTCTGACCATTCCAGATCACCCCCCCCTACCCCCTCTGAGTCCTCCCTCCCCGCCAACAACCCCTCTCCCCACTGTTGCCCCTGCTCGGCTCCCAATAGAGCAGGATGGAGACCACCAGGGGGCCAGGAGGAAAGAATGACATTGCCGAGCCCCGACCCAATTTTTGCTATGAGGCCCCACACTGCACAGTTCTGCCTCCGGATCCAAGTGCAAATGTTAGGCCTTATTATTATTATTATTATCTTTAATTTATAAGGCGCCACAAAGCGTCCGCAGCGCCGTACACGACATACAGAAGACAGTGAGCCATGACACAACATGATACAAAAATGAACAAAAATATATACACAGACACAGGTAACATGGTAATGCAAATCAAATTATTACTGGGACAATGTGTGAAAGTGATGGTAGAAATCAGCGAGAAGTAGGCCGAAGCTTAAGAAAACAGGGCTAGGGAAGCAGGCCAAGAGGTACAGGGGGTGATGGAATAGTAGAAGGAGCACACAAGGAAAGAGGGCCCTGCTCATGAGAGCTTACATCCTAAAGGAAAGGGGGAGACACAAATAGGGTGGTACTAACTGGGGGGAGAGAGCCGGGACAAGGGAGTTAGGAGGACTGATAGCCTTGAATAAAAAAAATGAGTCTTAAGCGCACGCTTGAAGCCTTTGAGAGTAGATTCTAACCTGATGGAACGTGGAAGATCGTTCCACAGCAGAGGAGCAGCCCGGGCAAAGTCCTGGAGACGGGAGTGAGAGGAGGTGATCAGCGAACGAGTGAGGTGGTGGTCACAGGCAGAGCGGAGGGGGCGGCTAGGAGTGTAGGTAGAGATGAGATTGGAGATGTAGGGAGGGGAGGATTGATTAAGAGCTTTAAAGATGATGGTGAGGAGTTTAAATTTAATTCTGTAGGCCACGGGAAGCCAATGTAGTGACTGTTGGAGGGAGACAGCAGATACAGAGAGGCAGGAGAGAAAAATGAGGTGGGCAGCAGCATTGAGGATAGACTCAGAGCGTCAAGGTGAGAATCAGGTAGGACACAGAGCAGGAGGTTACAGTAGTCAAGGCGAGAGATAACAAGCGAGTGAACAAGGGTTTTCGTAGCTTCCGTGGTGAGAAAGGGGCGAATTTTGGATATCTAGATATTACACAGCTGTTTACAGAGAATATTTAATTATTTACATCCAGGAAACAAACTATGTGAATCGGCTCCGTGAGCCGAGGTTCAGTTTATAAGAAATAACATATAATCTTCTAAAGGGTATTTCCACTTTCAAATGACTTTAATGTATAAGGTTCTACACGTCCTTCTCCAACTTTTACCCTATACATTATTTTTGGTTTCTAGCTTCTGTCTGGATAAAGGAGGAAGGAAGCCGGTCCGTGTATTGATAACTTGTTGCAGGAATTTATGTGCAAAGCAGTCAAATTAAAGTATTGGGCAGGTGGACAAGTCGGCTAATAACATTACTGGTGTCTACAAATTAGGTTTATTTGTTACACTATAATTGGCTACTTGTGTAACAATAATTATGATCATGCATAAGTCATAATCAGTTTGTTAGATTTATACAAATAATATGCAAAAAGAGGATTACAACTGGAGACATTCAGAGACCCCCAAATATCATGATAAGGTTACCCATATTGTTGTGTGGAGACTTAGCACGGTGGCTTAATGGTTAGCACTTCTGCCTCACAGCGCTGGGGTCATGAGTTCAATTCCCGACCATGGCCTTATCTGTGAGGAGTTTGTATGTTCTCCCTGTGTTTATGTGGGTTTCCTCCGGGTGCTCCGGTTTCCTCTCACACTCAAAAAACATACTAGTAGGTTAATTGGCTGCTAACAAAATTGACCCTAGTCTCTCTCTGTCTGTGTGTATGTTAGGGAATTTAAACTGTAAGCTCCAATGGGGCAGGGACTGATGTGAGTGAGTTCTCTGTACAGCGCTGTGGAATCAGTGGCGTTATATAAATAAATGATGATGACTCCCCTAGTAGACAGATGAAACTTGTGGCTGACTGTCCCATGTTGACTTTCAGTAGCTGTCCCTGAATAGTTCTGGTACTCTTCAAGAGGTTATGTGATATAACAAATAGTGCCTGTTTCTCATTAATATTGCTCCATACATATCACTGTGTGCGTTTGTCAGAACAGGGGGCTACTGGGTGTTCTACTTGCTCAGTCTGTTTAACATTTTAAATAATTACCATTTTTGCTTTCATTTTTCATGTAAAGTCATATTATAAAAACAGGGTGGTTGGGTTTGACAATAATATCAGTTTACGGATCAGCAGGGCGTTCCCCCTGTAAATATATGCATGAATTGTGAGCACATCAGGCTACAACAAGAATGCATTGCTTGATTGGTAATCTGATATGTTTAGTAAACCTCCCGGTCATCCTTGTTTAAGGTTTCGTTTACGCCTGAGGGGACACGTTTCATATAACAGTACAGTCAGAGGATTGGCATCGTACTGTACTTTCTGCTCATATTAATATCTCATAGATCTGTGCATGTCAATAATGCAATCTGAGTCAATTTAAAATTGTAATAGTTTGGCAAATATTGATGTAATTTCTGGAGGGCAAAACGACAACTCCGCGGTGCAGATGCAGCTTTGGACATCTCCTGCGCTTTCATTTACACAATTGCGCTTAACTTTCCACTGGGAAGCACAGGTTGGTGGAGCAAGATGGCTGAGTTTGCAGAGGAGCCAAAGCTTGCGCGGGAGGGGTGGCCTTGGGAGAAGTGAGGGTGTAAAGGATCTTCAGAGACATTACATACTGTGCGCCCCCATCTCCACAAAAGGATTTCAGTTCTGCACTATACCAGAGTTGGGGCAAGGACAACTGACACCCTTAGCCCTCAATTGTAACCAAATTGACATAAAATATTCACTTCCCTCCGCCCCTCCCCCCCCTTCAGCTGAGTGCCCTGGGCGATTGCCTGTATTGCAGAGCCCCAGTTTCTCCCCTGCCATTTTTTGGTTGCACTTTGGCGGAGAAACGCGTTTCCAGGTTTGCTGAGAGTCATGTCACTTCGCACACAAAATTAGCTTCTGTAATAGAGATTCATGCAGTAAATTAAAAGTAAAATAAGTAATGAAAAAACAGGCAGTGTGCCCCCCCCCCTCCATTCCCAAATCCTCAACAAGCCCCAGCCCTAGACAGCAAAGAAAGTCCGGCATTCTGAATCAAACAATATATAAATCACCATGTGTCAGCGTACACATAAGTAATGGAATTTGCACACAATATAGCTATTATGAGATAAACTCACGTACCAATGCCAAGGCATCTCCTGTACGTGAGACTCTGGCCAGATTAGCAACAAGTGTACGGAGGGCGTCACCATTAAAACCTTCCCGTGACTCCGCACAGCACCTATAAGGGGAGAAGTCTGACACCCAAAAAAACAAATTAAAAAATCATCATAATTTATTTATTTACTGATTCCACAGCGCTGTAAAGAGAACTAATTTACATCAGTCCCTGCCCCATTGGAGCTTACAGTCTAAATTCCCTCACACACACAGAGAGACTAGGGTCAATTTTGATAGTAGCCAATTAACCTACCAGTATGCCTTTGGAGCTTGGGAGGTAACCAGAGCACCCAGAGAAAACCCACACAAACACAGGGAGAACATACAAACTCCACACAGATAGGGCCATGGTCGGGAATTGAACTCATGACCCCAGCACTGTGAGACAGAAGTGCTAACCACTTAGCCACCGTTCTGCCCATTAGTGAAACCACCATGGATATGACACGCAACGGGACTTACGTCTCAAGATGAACCAGACCCTTAGTGAGCAATTTAGTTTTAATAATAGTGAAAGTGACACTGTGTTTTTTCACGTGCAATACCACCTCAGACAGCAGGGCGGCGACGCACAACACTGCTTGTCACATTCACAAGACATTCTCAGAAACTTTTATAAAAAGGAGGTGCACAGAAGAATGGTGTTACAATTTGTTACGGGTAACACCACAGTTGTCCCCTGAACCAGCTTTTTTAAATACCCCCCACTGTCTTAATAACACCTAACCAGACAGATTATCACCGGCTGCCCAGTATAGAGTTAGCACCTTGCACATACACATTGTATGCTGAGATCATTATAAAATAAGGGATTATAATTCTATAAACATCAGAGCAGCCACTTGCACGTTACATAATGCCACGTACTGTTTTGCAGATAGTTCAGCACTAAAAATCCACTCTTGGCATCACAGAGCTCAAATATTGAACAAAGACCAAAGATCTATCAGCAAACTGGGCTCGTCCTAAATTCCACCCTCACAAACTCTATTTTTAATCTTTGACTTCACAGTCTTGAACGTGAAAAGAGAAATATTTTAACACATCCCGTGATAGAAAGTTGTTTTTTTTCCAACAGGTTGGCTTTGAAACGGAGCTAAAGCTCTAGATGATGCCAGGATTTATATGATAATATCCAATACGAACATAGAGAAATGCTGAAGAAAACATTGAGAGATATTTTAGACTATGTGAGGGAAAATATGTGAGAAAAATGACACGTGTGTTATATATACTGTACCAAGTGTGGGGGGAAAGGTATCAGGTGTAGATACAGGTGGCGAAACCTACATTAAAGCGTTTATCAAACGTGTGGTTTACCAGGGCTCACAATTCTGTAAGTCATTATCACACCTTTCTTATTGCGGAATGAATGTAGCATTTATCTATCTGTCTATCTATCTATCTATCTATCTATCTATCTATCTATCTATCTATCTATCTATCTGTCTGTCTGTCTGTCTGTCTATCTATCTTATAGTTATCTATCTATCTATCTATCTATCTATCTATCTCATATCTGTCTGTCTATCTAACTATCTATCTTATAGTTATCTATCTATCTATCTATCTATCTGTCTGTCTGTCTGTCTGTCTGTCTATCTATCTTATAGTTATCTATCTATCTCATATCTGTCTGTCTATCTATCTATCTATCTGTCTGTCTGTCTGTCTATCTGTCTATCTATCTATCTATCTATGTCTGTCTGTCTGTCTGTCTGTCTGTCTGTCTGTCTGTCTATCTATCTATCTTATAGTTATCTATCTATCTATCTATCTATCTATCTATCTATCTATCTATCTCATATCTGTCTGTCTATCTAACTATCTATCTTATAGTTATCTATCTATCTATCTATCTATCTATCTATCTATCTATCTATCTATCTCATATCTGTCTGTCTATCTAACTAACTATCTACCGTATAGTTATCTATCTATCTATCTATCTATCTATCTATCTATCTATCTGTCTCATATATCTATCTATCTATCTATCTATCTATCTATCTATCTATCTATCTTATAGTTATTTATATATCTAATATATATAAGCCTAGCGGCGTGTGTTAGTGTGTGTGTGTGTGTGTGTGTGTGTGTGTGTGTGTGTGTGTGTGTGTGTGTGTGTGTGTGTGTGTGTGTGTGTGTGTGTGTGTGTGGAAAAAACTATTTTCTCAGAAAGGGCTCATCCAATTGACCTGAAATTTGGTATACTGACATTATTTGACAAAAAAATTATAATAGTGAAGTCAGTTAACTTCCATCATCCCCCCTTCCCCCCGTGGGAGGGGTAGTAAAGGCTAAATTTACGAGTTGAGGGCTCAAACTCTTGACTCCTTCCGGAATGCCAAGGCACAGATTAAGATTGAAAGTTGTAAGCATTATTATGCTATTGAGAAATCTGAATGTTAAGAGAGGACTGTGCAATGGCACTCGATTAGTAGTGACA
The DNA here is from genome assembly GCF_038048845.1 of Mixophyes fleayi. Classification (NCBI taxonomy): domain Eukaryota; kingdom Metazoa; phylum Chordata; class Amphibia; order Anura; family Limnodynastidae; genus Mixophyes; species Mixophyes fleayi. Next base: position 5,903,027 of record NC_134409.1, read on the forward strand.
GCACTGAAAACAAATGTGATACAAGCAGAAGTTTTGACTGGCTCTGCTGAAGGAGAGAAGGTGATGATACCTCGGATTGACTTATGTCCATCCGAAACAGGACTGCCGTTTAAGCTAAGATGGCGGCAGTTCCCTTTGAAGGCGCCATTTGCTATGACCATTAACAAGTCACAGGGTCAAACACTTGACCGTGTGGGTATTTATTTACCAGAGCCTGTGTTTGGTCATGGACAATTGTATGTCGCATTTTCACGAGTACGGAGAAGCAGTGATGTGAAGGTGCAGGTTATGAATACTGCCCTTCAAGGAAGACTGATTGAGCACAGCGATAAGGTGTTTAGCAGAAACGTTGTGTATCAAGAGGTTTTAGAACAGTAAGACGATGGAGATTAAGGATGTGGCGATGAAGATGAAGGATGAGGTGATGGAGAAGAATGATGAGGTGGTGACATGTGGACAAAACCACGTTAAAAAAGGGCGCTTGCGTCGGGAAGTAACGCTCTTCCCCTGAGGAGGCCTGGCCTAGCCCCAAATGCATGTCAATAACCTTTTTAACACCTTAAGTAGCTTGATTTGACTAGAATGCATGAGTATCTTGCACGGGTTAACTTGTATATATATATATATCTCATATCTATCTATCTATCTATCTATCTATCTATCTATCTATCTGACTACTGATGGGTATAGAGATTTGGAGAGATGCAGTAGTCCAGGAGGTAAGGTGAGAGCCTTGTGTATCCTCCCCATAGAAGACTTTTCTTTCTGGTTCGGATGAAGTGGAGCTCACCCCGTGTGGGGTGCAGTAATGGACGATCAGACCTGGTTTGTAACACCTCTCCTACTCCTGTGCTACTTGTTCTTATGGGGAGAGGACTTAATAACTACTAAGTTTAAATACAAATTGTATTGCATGAAAAACCAAGTTACATGTATATATGTATATGAACAGGCTTCAGGAGTTTGCCAGAACTGATCATGAGCTACGGCTGTATGTATTGTATCACGTTTACTTATTCACACTAGACTTATCGGGCCTGATTCATTAAGGAAAGCTAAGTAAAAAATGAGTAAGTAGTCCCCTGGACAAAACCATGTTACAATGCAAGGAGTACAAATTATCTTTCTATTTTGCACATAAGTTAAATACTGGCTGTTTTTTCATGTAGCACACAAATACTTGATAGTTTATTTGTACACTGACATTAAATGTTGATATTTGTGTGCTATATAAAAAAAAACAGAGAAACCTACTGGAAAAAAAATAATGTGTCTCTCCGAGTTCTATAGATAGAACGTTTAATATCAACACGGGTTTTTCAAGTACACAAAGTACAGGTTTCTTACTAAAAAAATAAATGCCAACGTCGAAAATATTTCTGCATCGCCAGCAACAAAAATAGGAGTGTGGGGCTTCCACTTATAGCCGCGGTGACACAAACACTTGTTCTGAAATAGGTGCCATCCTGTTTACAGCAGATAGGCGATGACCTTTCAGGAAGACGGGATCCTAGTGCTTATATAAATATATCGTTTCCAGTTTGATTTTTTCCAAAATAAATGATTCCTAGATAAAATATGACAAGTTCTCACCGTTTATCTCCCCGGGGAAAGGAAGACTAGAGTCAGGGAGAGTCTGTGCGTGACGTACGGGATGTTCCAGCCTTGGCCATACTTGATAACTTCAACTTGAACTTGTGCAACTTTGTGACTGATTTATGGGACGCAACTGATTATTCCACTTATACTCAAATTGATACATTTCTATTGTATCCTAGGACGGGGACTGGGATGTGGTTGGTTGGTTATTTATATAAAGGAAAAAAGTGGTTATAATAAAGGGCGAAGGTTTTGTTGCAGTTAATCCCGACTCAGCCAAAGCCCTGCTCGGTGGAAGTTAGTTTATAGGGCTGGATACATGTGAAATGTGTAGGATTGTATTATCATCATTATTATTATTATTATTATTATTATTATTATTATTATTATCATTATTATTATTATTATTATTATTATAATAATAATTATTCTTCTTCTTATTATTATCATTATTATAATTCTCAAACAATGTTATTATATGTATAAACTCTTGTAAATAATATCTATATAATATCTGTATAAAATAGTGAGTTCTGATGTCTTCAGTTTCATTATTCTTTGTATTCTCAGGAATAATGCCTATTGTAATGTATTACTGATATTACAAGTCACCCAAAGTTCTGTGATCTGTATAATTACACTCTGCCGATACTCTTATGCTTGTATATGGCTACAGGACTCCTCGGTGACTTTTAATATCCATCAACATAATCTTTATTTATAAGGTACAACATAATCCGATATTATATAAATATCCATATAATTTATAGTAGGGAGCGCATTATAACATTTATTATTATTATTTTTATTATTTATTATCATTAAGTAGGTTGAAAATTCATATTTGCAACAACTTCATCCTCATAAGCCCCAACTGACCCAGAGGAAGGCAAAAAAATATTAGTTAGGGGTAGATCAGTTTGTCTTAAGTCTCTTCCTGACCCCGTGCTGGTAATCAGACAATTCAGAGGATAAACATACTACATTGTGTTACTAATACCAGCAGCCCTGTAAACACGGTGCCAGGTTTGACTGTAGTGTACATGCAAAAACTGACAAAATGGAGTAAAGTCTGGGGCAGAAAGGGAGGTTCACAGTCATAACTGCAAAAATGGTTAGTTCAACACAGCAAAACGCAGATGAGAAAAATACACAGACAAAAAGAAAATAACAAGATTCCTCTTATACAGCCTGTGCAAGGTCTACCAAGGTCACAACATCCTGATTGTAAGATTGGAAAGATTAGGCCATGCCCCAGATCCACACATGCTATTCCCAGATCCACACGTTATGCCAAGATCTACACATGCCATTCACAGATCCACACATGTTATTCCCAGATCCACACGTTATGCCAAGATCTACACATGCCATTCACAGATCCACACATGTTATTCCCTTATCCACACATGCTATTCTGAGATCCACACATGCTATTCCAAGATGAAAACATGCTATTCCCAGATTCACATATGTTATGCAAGATCCCCACATGCTATTCCCAAATCTACACATGCTATTCCCGGATCCACACACGCTATTCCCAGACCCACACACGCTATTCCCAGATCCACATATGTTATGAAAAGACACACATATGCTATTCCATATTAACACATGTTATTCCGAGATCCACACATGCTATTCCCAGATCCACACATGTTATGCCAAGATCCACACATGCTATTCCCAGATCAACACATGTTATTCCCAGATCCACATATGTTATGCCAAGATCCACACATGCTAATCCCAGATCCACACATGCGATTCCCAGATCCACACATGCTATTCCAAAATTCACACATGCCATTCCCTTATCCACACATGCTATTCCCAGATTCACACATGTTATGCCAAAATCCACTCATGTTATTCCCAAATCCACACGTTATACCAAGATCTACACATGCTATTCCCATTTCATGCAATGTCACAACTGTTTCCTGGTAGGTCATTGCCCTTTTTGCTTCAAACATTGGTACTGTTGGTGCATCTTCTAGAAAATACCATCATTTAAGATTTTACACAGGGGCTCACAACACTACTACCAAGGCCGACGCTACCACTAGGCGACCCCAGGTAAAGGGGGAACCTAAAACACTAAATGAGTGACACTCATCCAGTGTTTTCCTGGCATCCCCCCCCCCCCCCCACATTGCGCCCCAGCCACTGGCATGGAGGGCAAAAGGCGGCTGCATCTGAACGGTCAACCTGCCAGCTGCTGCTCCTTCATATCGGTAATGGGCTGGCAGTGTGGCACTGGGCGATGATATCACAGCTCAGCACCACCCTACCAGTCTGCCAGGAGCAGAAGATGCCACCACTGCCCACCCCTCTCCACATAAGGTAAGAAGCGATGAGCGGGGCAGCATCTGTGGAGTGGGGGATGGGGGGCACCCAGGACACTTGCTCCTGCTCTGGCAGCTACATATATATATATATAATATGTCTCTAGTCATACACCTTGTGTTCCTCCATCCGGTCGCCTCTGTAGCACGTTCTCCTTCTCTCTCCCCTTCACCTATTTAGGTACGACACCGTCCTCCTTATCTCCATAGCTCTATGCAGGGATCACTTTATTAGCACAGAGCAGAAAATTAAAATAAAATATCAGATTTGTTTGTTACGGGTAACGGCCCATATATCATAGTCCTTAGCTGTCCTCAATGTCCCCGATCGCCTACTACAACGAGGGGTTAAACTTGCTACCTTTGTCTTGGAATGATGGATCGTTACATTACATTGCATTATGTCAATACATAAAGACCTTTGAGTCATTATGGACCTTATTAAACTAACAAAAGGCAACGAGTAGACACTTCCAGAGGTTTTAGTCTGACGAGGGTCCGGGGCGAGGACAGGGGCCGACTTCATTAAGAGAGACCTCATATCGCCAGCAACAATTTGCTCAGGCATGTGGGGGATTTACCAAAAACCTCTTATATATTGATGCTTTGTTACCATGAATTGTTATTACATTTCCCGTAGCGTCTCATATCCAGTGGGTCGCTCTTAATGATTTTATTAAAAAAGGAATTAAAGGCCAAAAGGTTTCCTTCCAACGGTCCTTAATTTCCTGTTTCAGCTCCAATTAGTGTTTATAAAGTGCTCTGAGCAAGACAATAAAATCATAGTGAAAGCTAATTCTATCGGAGACAGGCAGCTCACGTCCCATCACAGAATCCCTCCAGATTAGACCTGAGCTATGGAAAACATCCCGTAAACGGACATCTGTAGTAAATCCTGCTGTGATCTGTGTTGTCCGTGTGTTTACATAACATATGTCCCCATATGACAGCGACAGCAGTTAAAGGGATTTGTACATGTACAATATATTCTCACTTTGTCCGTCCATATATGAAAGGAGAACACTGAAATATAAACCATTCTGCATTGACAGCCTTATTTTCCTCCATATTTACATTAAACACGTGTGCAGCCGGCTGTTCTGCTGCTTCAGGCTTAAATAGAAATATCATTGACTTACTTCGATGCAAATGATCATCGACATGACAGAATAACTATCCTACAACGCACCTATCAGCATTGTTCTAGCTTAAATGGACACATGTTATACAATGTTGCAAGTTCATTCGAATAGAGAACATTACTGTGTTTAAAGTTCAAATCTGAGGCTCGCATGGAAAGTGTTTTAAAAATCCAATGTGGCCATTTAAGCTCGAACATGTTCAACTCGGCTCAAACGTGGTCGAACCTATTTGCAGTGCTCAAATTTGTTTAATTTATGCAAATTTTGCAAAAAAAAATTTGGGGTGAATATTTAAACTTTAGAACCACTTTGAGTATTACTTTGATACAATTTTGGGACTCTCTATTGGAAACCATGGCTTAATGCGGTGCTGGGACTACGGGCAGGGGCTGCAGCGGTTATGGGGCCCGAGGGTGAGGAGGGGCCCCCAACTACCGCACAACCTTTGATAGCGCTTGTTCCACCACTCACTGCACCCACAGACATCTAAGTAAAACGCTACGGAATTTGCTGGCGCTATGTAAATGTTGATGTTGATGATCTAAGCTCTGTCTTGGCTTCATTGCACAGGCCCAGCGCCCCAGCTTATACACACCCACTCTCCTGGAATTTCCGGGAGGCTCCGAATTCCAGGTAGGACTCCCGGGAGAACAGGCAATTCTCCCGCATCCTGTCTAGTTCCTAGCGACGGGGGCAGGATGATCTCATGATCTGATTTGCATCGAATCACGTTATTTTGACCCTTTCCCAATGGCAGAATCACATTACTGCATTGGAGCATTGCAGTTGCTGGCCACAATTACGCAAATCGCAGCGGCCCCCCCACCCCCTTCCTTCGTTGCACTTCACCTTTCCAGGATGGATAACAGGAAAAGAAGAGCAGAGAGGTGGCTGCAGGAGGACAGAACACAAAGCTGAGTCCCCCCACCCAAAAAAAATAAATTTTGCAATCGGGCCCAACAATGTAGTGTGTTTCCCCTGGCTTCATGTTTGTCATGTTTCAACTCCTGCATTAGTTATTACTGGTGTGTAACCCTATAATTATTGGGTGCAATGTAACCAGACGCTAGGGGGGTTATTCAATTAACAGCGAGATTTATTTAAGACCGCGTTAAGTCATTTTAAAGCTGTTTTTTATCATTTTCGAGCGGGTTAACTTTACTCGCAATTCAATTCCATTTTTAACGCTCCGTTTTTTTTCATGAAACGGTCCTCCCGCACTCCAGTGGACGGTCTGTTGAAAGTATAGGGTGTGCTAGCGGCAGCCGCGTTCAAAGCTATTCAATTGTTTTTTAACGCGGTGCATTAAACAGGCAAATATGCTGTTTTATCTCACACCTCTCTGGGGTGTGATAAAAATAAAAAACCTAAGAAAACTATTTGAAATCATGTAATAATGAAAAAAAAAAAGATAAACTAGTTTATCAGTAATGCCTAACGTGTAAAAGTTAATTTTCTTGTGAAAAAATAATGGAATAAAAAAATAAAAATAAAAATCACTAATTAAATAATTAAATATATTTATTTGTTTTTGGTACAAATATGTTAAATGTGTTTTGACATGGTATAGATGATTCTATAGTAAAAAATAGTTACATAAAAAAACTGCTAAAAAAGTACTGTATTGTAGATATTATCAACTAGAATTGTTGTGTAATGCAATCTAATGTATGAAATTGTTTGCCAATACATATTTGTGTTATACATGACAGCGTTAAATACTCCCCCTCACTCCCCTAAAAACTCGCAAACACAATGAGTAACGTGCGGGGGGCAGCGGTCATTTTTTTTCAATTGAATTCCACGGGTTTTCACGCTGCGTTAACTAAAAACAGTTTCTAGAGCAGCTAAAAACCCACATGTAATTTTTTTTCTTAAACGAGGTGGGAAAAAACAATAACTCGCAGTCAATTGAATACCCCCCTGGGGGTCTGATTAATTAAGGATCGTAAGTCCATTTAAGTGGCTTATTTTGCGTATTTTTGCTCTGTACATCCGTGAGACTAACGACAAAGAACACAATTCATGCTCCTACGTACATGACACTCCCGACTGCCGACGTTCCTTAATTAATCAGTCTCTAGATGTTCTAAGTGCATTTGCGTCTATTTCTAGCATACTTTGCACACCCCGCACACATCTGTAAGATACTAGCAAAAAATACAAAAAATTAACTATAGTGGCCCCAAAATAATTCAATTCACACAATCCCACCAGGGATTATTGCACTCTACCACCCAGATCCGTCTGCCTCAGAGAGAAGGTTTAGGTGAATTTCAAACGACTAATATCAACACCATTAGTGAGACAAATTGGCTGCTAGGCAGCTCTGCACAGAATTATATTTCCAGCTCTATGTACGCAGCGTGAAGGAACCAGACAGTGCCTTATTATTTCGGAGAACCATTAGAGCTTATTTTAGACCTACACAAGAAAGGTAAATTTTCATTGAGATTTTATGAAGGAAAGATGAATAATCCTTTCTGGCTCCAATATTTCCCGCGATGTCTTTGCCTTCAGGAAACTTAGAAATATATTGTTTATTGTGAGTTGGACTTCGCCAAGTTCCATTTTATTCCTGCAAACTGGTAAACGACATGTCAGCCATTCTCTCCCTTACTGAGAGGTAATTAAACGTGATTTACAGCCACAAATAGGAAACAGTCTACAACTAATGAAAATTCGGCCAATATTAAGCAACTTGGAAAGAAGATACCCAACAATTTATTCTAAAATCTAATAATGCAGTCTTGTTGCTTCTATAACTTATAAGCCCTGTGTCTTGACGTTGGCAATTGCACTTTAATAGTGACAAATGCACCCATTATATAGTCTCTGTCCAGCAGCTAAAAGTCTAATATTAATGGTAACAGTATAGTTTGTATAAAAGCTTAATACTGCACAACTGCTGAGGAACAGCCTAAGGGGCCCCCATTCCGTAACCCGAGCCTTGGGGGCCAACAAGTTCTCTCAAAACCCCAGCCAAAAAACATGGGGGGGGGTTGAAGCAGGATGACCAATCACAAGCTGTGGTGAAGAGATTGCTGCATGTGATTGGTCCTCACGCACTATCTCCGCCGCCATTTAAATATGGTGATCTACAATTAGTGGCGAGGGGCGGCATTTGGAATTTTTTTCCTACAGGAATCCACACACATAACATTCTTCTTATAATACTGTGACGCTTCCTCTCCCTATAATTCCTTAAGCAATATCCAAATCACATCCGATCACTTAGATTCAATACAGGTAATTTGCAAAAACGCACAAGAGAATTTGCAGCCCAAGATCATGTGGGTATAAAGATTTTGCACTGGATTTGGGCTGTTCAGGGGTGCTCCTTGTTAAGTATATTGCAGAGTTTGTATGTCCTCCCCATGTCAGGCGAAAGCAAAAATAGGCAAATATTTTATCTCTGAACATTCCACGGAGCATCTCTCACAAAGATCCTAATGAAGTCGACAGTAATTGTATCTGATGGCTGCTATGAGTTACAGAACATTTTTGCTCAGATACCCCTGAACCAGTATCCATAGATAAACCTATGTGTATATATGTTGCAGTATGTTTGTGAAAGGAAACAGGCATAGTACAATGTGTTCTGTGCGAATCTGAAACAAGTTTCATTTTAGATCGACATTTGGCAAGAAAGTTATCTCAATACACAGAGAAATAATGGGTTTCAGACAGTTATTTAATATTTATGTTTTGTTGAACATTTAGTATAAAATAAAAATTACACTTATTTATCAAAATGGCACATTTGTCTTTTCAATATTTTTTTTGAAGCTAAATGTGAAGTTAGTTCTTGGAATCGTGCGCACAATAGAATAAATAAACTTTACAGAAATCGCTCTATTCACCAGAGCTCCCAATCCAAACACTGCATTGCTGAATTACTTCTGTATGATTTGTACACCTTTGTGAAGTCTAAGATTCAGTTGGTTAGTCAGCAAGGATTTATATTCAGCCTGTATTTGTCTACTGTAAATATTAAAGGACAAACGTATAAATGTTATTGGATGTTACCTTGTTTCCATGGTGGCATTAGTTGGCCTGATTGGAGAACTCAGCATCCTGTACGGCTGACATTAATTGTTTTCTCGTCCTCTCATCAACTCTCAGAGACTCCTGTCAATCTTACGGAGGCATGATAATCACAATATAAAACATTGAGGGCGTGGCCTCTGACAACGGATACGTGTCACATGATTACAGGCGATGTACAGACACAATTTATTTCTAACTGTTTTGCTGTTGTTAATCTTATTTCTTTTTAAGAAGAATTCTATCATATTATGAGCAGTGAATGGGGTTTTAACCCCCTTTCTCACCCACCATAATGTTAAAGAATTCTCTTTCCCAGAAGGCCTTGCAGAAGAACTACATTCCGCTAATGATGTTTTCCTAAATTCCAAGCACCTCCCGGATTTCTTTTCTGGAGACCCCCATGTTATCCAGTAACTAACACATGGTCTATCTATTGTCCAGGCCTGTAGAATATTGAAAGTAAACAGGACCTCAGGACCTGTGCTGGTTGTCAAAACTGTGCTGATTGGCCGAGTGGCTCGTCCAATCAGAGACATCTCTACAACCTGCACGAGTTCTATTCACAAAACTGTCCAGATGCTGGTGTGGAGATCAAGCAAGTCCGCAGAACTCTATTTGTGCAATGATTCCATAGAAGTAACCCCAGTGATTTTACTAGTGGGCGGAGATATGCAAAGTGTTGTCAGGTGACTCCTGCACTGCATGCTGGGAATATGGTTTGCGCCTCTCTCTGAAGCTATGCCAATACTCTGAGTTCGCTCACAGCCTGTGTATTAGGGATGATATTAAACTATGCCTAGTACAAACATCCCAACATTCCACAGGGATAGGTTCATGAAACAGTTAAAATGTACGAACCTACAGACCCTTTAAATATTTTCAGCATTAATTTAATTACATTTTATTCATTTTTAAGAAGACTTTTATTGTATTAGGAAAAGTTAAGTGGTTTTAACCTTCTTGACATTCTTTGTTTCTGTCGGATAACGCTGGTGGTTAAAATGCAACCAAAAGCTTAAGAATTCCTGGCTAGCCAGCCATAACCTTAAAATGGAAGCCCGCACTAATTATTGTTTTTAATATCCCCCCCCAATTCATAATAAGATCATTTGTCTTTTAATGTCACTTTTTGCTTGCCTTCTGGTGGAAAAATAATGATACATAAAAGTGATAATCTAAAATGCTAACCTATCTACTTGTGAGCTGGATATTTCCAAAGTGTGAATACAGTTTTCTATCTCCCTCTCTTTCCTGGTTACCACAATAGAACCCGTCAGACTGTCAGGAATACCGCAAGATTTCTTTCTTCTTTGTTGAAATGCCGCAGCACTCAGCTACTCCTTACTGCTGCAGAGAAACGGATAAGGTTAAGTTTATCCATAAAGTTGATGAGAAATAAATGTTTATAGTTTAGCATATTAATTATTGGGAGTATATATGTTATTAAATGAGTTTATGTCATTTAATATATATATATATTAAAAAATCTATATTTTTTTTTACTATGTCTTAGACAAATTAGAAAATTGTGGATTTTTTTTCCCGTGAGGTTTGAAGATTTGAGCTTTTTGTCTCTATACCTGTCATTTTCTCAGTTCCCCTCTGTGCTTTCCATACATTAGGTAGCAGTAGGTTCTATACTGGCAGTAACTCTGGCTCACTCGTGTTAAAGTAATTATTGAAAACGTGACATCATTTTGGATTGGAATGAGATCCTATACAGCTCTCCCAGTGGGGAATCTGCAGATGCCTTTTACATTATTGAGACTATCATTGCTGTGTATATGCATATAAAGTATTTGCATCCAGAAATGAAGGACGCCAGATAATATATGAAATGAGGAAATATGATGTAGATTAATATTAAAGAAAAACAATATTATTGCTACCATAATCTCAGAGTGGAGATTAAAAATAAATATGGAAGCCGGCGCTGGCTGGGACTACACATCCAAGAGACCCCGGCGGCCTGAAAAATATTGCGCGATTGCAAAAGATCTGACAAGGGAATGAGTCAGTTACAGAGGAGAGAGGCGGAATAACGTGTTTACTGGAAACCAGGGTAAGGGAGAGAGAATACAGACCTATGTGAGGAGAAGAAAACTAATTGAGACAGTGAGAAGACACATATATATTAATGAGGGTGATCTATTAAGAGATGTATATGTAAAAGGCGGTATTTGTGGAGATCAGCATTTATGAGAAAAAAGCATCTGATAACAGAAATATATGTAAAGAGAACTACTTATGAAGCCAAAGCATTTGTGAGGAGAAACATCAATGTGGAAAAAACAACCCTCTGGGAAAAGAAACTGTGTGAGAAGCAGTATTGATATAATCAAACGCTTGTGAGTAAACCTGAGAAACGCTTGTGAGTAAACCTGAGAAACGATCATATCCTTATATTACATAAACCTAAAGTGAGAGGGAGATATAGATTTAGCACCTGCATTAGTATAAATATTTATTTCAGAGACTGTGATATAGATCTGTTCAAAATATCATTTGCATCAGAATAATTGTTTATTTCAGAGACTGTGATATAGGTCCATTCAACCTATCATCTGAGTCATAAGAAATACCTATTTCAGAGACTGAATTATGTATCAATTTATTATATCATCTGCATCGTTAGTGATATGGAATTCAAATACGGTACATATCCGGAAAAAATAAAATGTACATATAACTAAGTGAGAAGTAACTACAGATGGTGTTATATGGACAGCAGGGCCTGGAACTGAGCAATATTGCAAGAATCAATACTGTGAAATGTGAAGTTTTAAGTGTGTTATAATATTAATTAGTTAATATTTATTCTAAGTAGTGAGTGTAATTTAGTAGTACTTTCAGGCTAGTATAAAGTAATTTAGTTATGATCCGTATATACATATAGGTCTTAGATATAGTGATATTTTATAGAATTAGGATTAGTTTATAAAGGGAATTTTGTAGCATATTTGAAATAGCATAACATCAAAATTACATAGATACTATAACATCCAAATTTATTAGTATATCTATAGTGAGTCTAATACTCAACCTCATAAAAGTGTGATTTTATTATTATTTATTCCCTAACTATACATCTATAATATATATATTTTTCAAAATAAATATTTTTATATAAAAGAACAATCTTATCGTGTGTCAGAGTTGTGTGAATGTGTGTGTGGTTACAGGGGATCCCCAAGTCGCCCCTGGTGGTCATTACATCCGCGTCCATACATACCCAGAATTAGAAGACTTGGTGGAGGCGCTACACATGAAGAAGTAAGTGATAGGCACAACAATATTATACGTACACCCCTTAGCAGGTGTACATGAATGAAGAGCGTTAGCTACATTAACCTTAACACGAAAACATATTTTGATATGTCGTGGAGGAGAGTAAACCATATTGTCCTGCCTTTCCTTGAATGTCAGAATAACTCTGTGAAGACAGGAAATAATCCAGTTGCTCACTACATGCTGCTGAGTGCTGACATTTTCTGTGAAAGTCCTAGGTCACTAACTTTCATAAATGCTTAGATTGCCTGTTATTAACAATATAGGCACACAGGGTTGTAATGAGACCGCAGGCTGCCCTTAAAATGCTTTTTGGAAAGGTAAAGAGCTAGGAGTCTGTTACTGGCATTTATTGAAGTTCCTCCAAAATCTATTTCTGTAATCACCCAAAAAAATCCAATACACAGACCTAGAGAAATCATCAGGATGCCAAGGCCTCTCTTCTGCTTTTGCATAGTAGTCAAATATTCCCAATTTCCCGGGGCAGGGCCAGGTTTTAAGGAAACCCCCCTGTTTTCTTTGCGTATTTGATCAATCTATAGCATACTTGCCAACTCTCCCGGAATGTCCGGGAGACTCCCGAAATTCGGGTAGGTCTCCCGGGCTCCCGGGAGAGCAGGCAAATATCCCGCAAATGGCATCTGCTCCTCAAAATGACGCAATTCGCGGCGAATCGCGTTATTTTGGCCCCGCCCCCACGACAAAAACTGCACTTTTGTCGTGGGGGGCAGGGCCAAAATGACACAATTTGTTGCGCCCCAGCCCTCCCGCCCACCAACCACGCCCCCCTGCCTGGGATCTCCCGAAATTAACTTACCAAAGGTTGGTAAGTGTGATCTACAGTTTTCTTATTCTGTTTGGAAAATGAAGTTTTTATGAGCTATTATTACTCCTGGAGCTTTATACTGTAAGTTAATAAGTATTAAAGAGATTTCAAACGAAAAAAAATTACATCACAACCGTATTTTGTGACAATATCATGACGGGGGTTAATGCAGCAAGGTGCGCCTAATCTGCGCCGCGTGCGATGTTCTTCCAGGCCGACACGCAAAGTGTCCGAGGATTTATTATGATGAAATGTTGGTATTTGTGCTTCTGCAGTTATTTCTCTAGCGCCACATATCTATACATACGTGTCTGGAGGGTTCAATAAGGCGAACTCCTATTCATCAACTTTCATTCTAATTCCCATTTCTTGGACAAATATTATCTTTATTACAGATATTATATAAAGACGGGATTATCCAGTAAATTTATTCCATTGTATTTTTTCTCTCGCAAATAACAGCTCCTCGGGGAGACTGCTGAAACGGGTATATCAAGGGTTAAGAAAAAGCACATAAAACAGATATCAGCTATATTTTTGCTGTCACATTGGGTTGAATATACAATGGCTGTAATAAACCTTTAAAATAATCACAACTGTTAACGCACAGACCTCCAGCGTCGTATAAACTGAACAGACACATATGTAGCCCCTGTACCTTATAAACCAGGAGCCGTGACATCACGCTAAAGAGCGTAAATTACATTTGTTGATAGCGGACGTCCTTTTATTTACAGTAGTTTAATCTGGGCGCTTGCGCAATATATGGCTGTATTCCAGACCTGCTGCTGAATTATTTTGTGTACAGAAACTGTGGTACGCAGTGGAGCACGTTATCCTGCGAAAGGTATAGCCTCGTCCATAACCTAACGTTATAACCCCGTGGAAACAGTCTGCATGGCGTGCGTTATATAAAGCTCTCACGTGGCAATCTGTCGCTAGCGAAGTCTCTACACAAATGCAGACAGACTAAGCCCGGGATCTTTTGTGTTCGAGCCTGAACTAGGATTTAAGTGCCAGATGTTTCCTAGTCATTTGGTTCTTGGTGAAATAAACAACTGACGCTGTAACCTTCACCTTTCAACTTTCGAGTTACCTATTACTAGACTTTGAAAAATATATGCATGTTTTGTTTAGTTAGTGTTTGAACTACCTGCAAGGGCAGAGATTATCATTGGGTTTTAAGGGGGTAAAGGGTCTCTTTGCTTACACTAGTACAGGTAGCAGGACAGATACATTACATAAAAAAACATCCCTCGGTGACTTTCAGCTGCCCGGACTTAGAGACTTTTTAATTACAGATACTAAAAGCGTCTGCTCTTTGACCTCTAATCCCCACAACAATTCATTATAACACTCTTCGAGTACATTTCATTGAACATTTTAGAGGAAAATATACACAATATGGGTCTATGTTGCTGATACAAGTGACTGTTTATCTTTTGCTTCTCAGTAGCGTCCAAAATTAAAGCTCAAAAAGGTTCGTCTGTGCACCGGCTAGCAACGGAAGCAACGTGCGAGGAAACCAGGTCACAAGCGCAAGGGAAGTTTTTTTTTTAACATTTATCTTTATCAGTAATAAAGCAATTTGTTATTAAATTTGATTTGAGTTAAAAAAAAACAAAAACGCAAAATCATATAATCTAGGCAGGATCAAAGAAGAAAGCACCTATCAGTTTCAGAGGTGACCCCGCGATCAGCCAATCAGGAGACTAGATGCAGAAAGCCGTAAGTGGGAGACTACTGATTTGATTTGAATACGGTTGGAAGTTCCAAGTTCTGACCTCTTTTTTTAAAACGCAACGTTCGGACGAGAACCAGGCCCGGTGGCTTTCTTGGTCCCTGATGTAACCAATGAATCTTTCGGTGGTCTGACCACAACAACTTGGGAAGTCCCACCAGCCTACAAACAACATGATCCCGAATTCCCCACACAATTAACATCCAATTGGTCGGCGATTAATTTGCACCTATTGTGGCCTATTAGATTTTAAGGGAATTAACCAAGAAAACAGAACTTTGTTATTACATGCGGCAAAACAGCTATTTGAGAAGCTGGAAACGCGTCCAAAGGATAAATGTCATTTTATCACTCAAAGTTCATCCCCTGCCAGATATTCATTTCTGTTGTGATAACATCTCACTGTTTTGTTACAGTGACCTTTTACAACTTTCTCTTGTATTCTTCGGGTATTGTATTTTTATGTGAAATACCCTTAAACAGAGAGAGTTGGGTGGGATATGTGAGATTTGGTAACAGATTGTTGAATTTCATGATGATTGAGCTCATTAACACCGACACGAACAAACGGACGTATATTTCCTCTGCGATATTCCCTATTCTTCCTGTACTAGTGATTGGCCGAGTTTGTGAGAAAACTCTGAATCCCTTTCAATTGTGCCTATTTTCCACAAAAAAATACCTTGTTTGATATCACAATGAATTGATTGTGTTTTTCTAAACTTACAACAGTAACAATTTCTAAAGTTCTAAACATGTGAGATTGGTTGATGTCTGCTGATTGGCTTCCTCTACATTCCATTCACTCTGATTGGCCCGATTCCCCAGTGGGCGGCACTTACTGAGGTACCTCTGTAGAGTCAAGAACCGATCTGCAAATCAATTGACCGGATGGCAAATCTCTGAGATTTGGAGTCATTTCAAAATCCTCTGAACCGATTACCCCATTTCTATTCCTAAAATAAAAAAATGACACAGTGTGTGCAGGTGTTCCACCTTTTTATGTGCAAAAAAATCCAAAATGAAAGGAATAACTTGGTTTCTATATGTGTATTATAAAAATATTAAGAAAAAAACCTTGATGAAATGGAAAGAAACAGATTCCTTGTGTGCATTAAGGTTCCCTGGTACGACTCCTGAAAACCGTGGTGGGGGAACAGGAACGCAAAGCTAGCCATTAAACTGTCTACACTTTCCTGTCTATAGAAGGCCTCTCCTGGGCTTAGCAGACTGAGCCCCTCTGGGTCACGATTCAGGAAGGAAAAGGTTTCTACAGCAACCAGCGAGGCCTAGGACCAGCTCGCGACAGCCCTCGAGTCACTAAATGTGACGAGAAACAGCTCTTTGGATAATGTACAAAAAATACATTAAACCGCTTTATAATGAAGCCATTAATGTGTCGGACGTCATTTAGTGACTGACTTGTTTGTTTTTATATACAGCACAAATGTTTGTGCCTCAACATTTCGACATAAATCATTTTCTTCTGGTGGCACAGAACTAATTTATTAATCCACAGTCAAAGCGTATTATGTTTTGCAAGGAGATTTTTCCATCTTGCAACCTGATTGCAGGTTTTATTACGGTGTTTTTGCAGCATATTACCACAAATTTTTGCTTTGCGTTCACAATGTCCCCAATCAAAGGCCACGTTTGCAGCCAAATATTTGTCGTATCACTGGATTCAAACCAGATGTGTAGACGAAAATAGAGAAAAATGTTGGGCAGAAATCTGCGATTCTTTTGTAAGTTTTAATTTTAATGTCGCCCCTATCATCTCTTCAGGCCAGGTGTAGGCTGTCTGTACTACGGGAACTGTGTGTGAACTACAACACTCAGCATGCCTTGCAAGCCAGTGAGAGTTCAATGCAAGGGTATATAGATAATTGCTCTAACAAAATACATCCACATCAATTTAAATTCAAAAAGGTTTTGTAGCTATTCCATGAACTGAATTAGGATCTAGGCAAAAGTAATTAAATATATACGAATACTGTGGTACAGATTAGTGTACGCGGCAGAATTAAAAAATTTTATTCACTATTTATTGAAATACACATATAGAGGGGATTTGATAACCTGTAAAGACTCAGAGGGATGTTTTACTTACAGTAATAACCATTAGTGTTCACAGGCGCACATCAGGCAAAGCGCCTTCAGGACTTTGCAGGTAATTGAATTTCCACCTTAGAATGTGGTAGAAGCACGTCCCACAGTCATCTGAAATACTCCCTCTGAGTGGGATTTAGGTGTAAGCTTGCACTAGAACCATAGCAGCCAATAAGAAATGAGCAAGTGCAAGTTAGACAATAGATGCAAATATCTGATTGGCTGTTATGGTTTATTGCTAATTTGGCCCCAAATGCAATGTTTGCAAATCACCTTTCTTGCGTCAACTGTATGTAAGTATTATTGTTATATTTATGCTTTATTGTTGGGCCTCAGAACGTTTTACTTTATTATCCTTAACATATTACATGGTTCTGTTCAAAATGTATATTAATATTCATCAGATCTTGACTTACACGGGGATAAACCCCACGGGGGTAGCATCCTGGTCTGAATCGAACCTGTGACTCCAGTGCTTTGAGACAGCAATGCTAACCACTGTGCCCCCGGATACCCTGATATCCAGCAGGTGGGACACATAGATCAGGTGCGCAATGAAGGGTGGACATAAAATATTTCAAGCTGATAGTAGAAAAAAAAATGTTGTCGATTTATGTCTGTAATATAACTTGTTGTATCTCTATTCATGGTTCTCCGGGCAGTGAGGCTTTGTGATTCTTGCATACGTATTCCTTTCTCCATCATGTATTATACGTATTATTATTGTCCCTTTTATTTATATACCATATTACGCAGTACTGTGCAATCATGTCATTTCATACATTCACACCAGTCTCTGGAGCGATGGAGCTTACAATCTAATTTCCTGCCGCAGACACATAAACTAGGCACAGTTTTACAGATTCAGAAGAAGTTGGAGAAGGTTATTTGTCTATGATCTATGTTTTTAGACAGTGGGAGGAAACCAGAGCACCCAGAGGAAATCCACCTGAACTTGGCTGAAGCTATGACATTATCATCCTCATCATTTATTTATATATCTTGCTGCTCCACCTTTTCTGTCTCCAGTACTTCATACTATAATGCCTTCGGTACCACTCACAAGGCCTTATTCATTCTCGCACGTGAGTCCTTTGTGTGCCATATCTTGCGTGAAATAGCTGTGCACATGCTCTGCAACGGATCTTATGAACACAATTGTATGAATTCATGTCTGAGCGCAAAAGACACAACTTGTCGGACTAACTGTGGGGCGGACTAACGCAGACAATGTACAGATGGGGCGTGCCGAGGGCGTCCCAATGCGCTGATCAAGTCCTCAGTTTCTGGTAAGTGCGCTTGTTTCAGCCGTATCATTCGCACCAGCTACCGAGCAGTGTAAGCGCCGACTGATAGTGATGACTGACATTAAAATCTACATATGTGTGTCAGTAGATATCACAGAACATGTCTATGCAAGTAACATAGACCATAACAACACATTGTATGTACAGTACACATTAAGAACATGTTTTTTTCTGTACTAAATACATAAATCAACATATAACTTTTTTTTACAATCGATTTTTTCTTAGTGATTACAGTGTTTAGAGATGTTCATTTATTTTATAATATAAATTTTATTGCACGCGTTCTGACCTTATAATGCACATATGCATGTGCAAAGAAAATACCCCAGCACACTGCTACAAGCAGCAAAGGAGTTGCTATTTCTATTTGTACATAAAAATGCAGAAATCTCAGTTGCACACATTTGCACATGTATGGCAAGCCACCCGCCAATTCACGGCGCTTCTCCTAATAGGGTGGTCCTAACTCTAAACAGTGAGAGCCCCTATTTTTGGACCCTATATATATATATGTGTGTGTGTTTTTAAATTGAGAGCTAACTTACATATGCATGTGCGTAAGTAACAGACACTGTGTTCTCTCTATGTACATACACAGGTAACTTTTAGGCAAAGTGTACTTACACCCAAATTCAAATAGAAATGTATATTGAGATCCGCCTGGATTTATATAAGAGCGGAACTACACTCATGTGTCGTGGTCTTCTTTTAAGCGCAAGTTGCGCACTCGGTGTCTTTGGACTTGAATCAGGCCATCTGGCTTTTTTGTGGTGTGGTCTGTCTTGTGGGCAGTCTGTAATATCCTACAGCATGCTCCTTCCTGACAGTAACCTGGATGTTCACATTAATACTCAAGAGTATTTAAACCTGTCCAGAAATTGTTAACTTCATGCAGACATATAGAGAAAGTTATATGGCTCAAACACACAGTAAATGTAATATATTTATATTTATATGTTACACAAACACCAAGAGTTCTGCTCCCTGTTTCCATAAAGGACAACATAAAACTGTTCACCAACAGATTTTTAAATAATGATCTTATTTTCTGTCAACATTTAGAAATTTATATATTTTTTTTGTTTTACATACATGAACATCTTTTAGTCCTATTTTTTTTAAAGATTGTATTATTTTTGGCTTCATTTTTGTTTATTTATTGTTTTTGTTTTATTTTAAAAGACAAGAACATTCTAAAAAAATTATAGCTGTCCTTATATCTTACAATATTGGTTATAGATTACATAATAGAAAATAAGATACATTGTATTTGTGCTATTATGAGTAGTTTATGGAGTAGCCGGTCTGTGTAATGTACTATTACAGATCATTGATTTCTGACTGTTACCCTCCAAGGACGCCAGCCTCAGCCTTTCCTCGGTGCCTGTGTTTTTGGAGTAAATCGTCAAGGGTCAGATCTTTTGACTTTCACGCTCTCCCATTACAGAGTTGCCATTTGTCTTCTTACTCAGAGCCCAGTATGAAATTCCATCTATTGTGTTATCAGACCGTAAAAAATTATAAATCAATCTTATAACAACATGTATTTTAGGGATAATTCCACTTTCAAACAAGTGGCTTTCATTAAATATATAACGCTCAAACATCAATACAGATAGGGCAATGTCTGGCCTCCGATGAAGTTAAATTGTTTTGGTTGGTCTGGGTAACAGACACTGTTATGCAGGTTTGGGGCTGGCTTGCCCATTTCTCTCACACTTTAAGAACCATTTTGTGTTACCTTTTCTGCGCCTCTTGGCTCCAGAGTTCCAACACTAGCACATTCCAACAAGCAGCTTGGTGTCGATGACACAGGTGAGAGAAAGGTTCTGTTCCTCGTTGCTACTGAATGCGTTTTCGCAATATATTGTGTGAATTGTAGTTTATATCGCTATTTTGTTACACACAGAGCTGTGATTTGTTTCCTTCCCCCACTAGAACGACACTTTGAAAAGATATAAAGTCTGAAACCTTCTACTGTGATTTACCGAAAACTCAGACAAAAGGTATTCCTGGGGTCATAATAATAAAACAAAAACACAGACTCACTTCTTGAACAAATATTGGCTTTACTTTAAGGTGAAATTACCATCAGAGCAAGTAGCTGAAAGATCCTAAAATCATAAAGTATATTGAGCTGTGAAGAGTCAGGACGCCAACCCAACAAAATAAATTTATTTGACATTCATATCAAAAGAGCACGCAGTTTATGTGTAAGGCTCTATGTTTTTATTTTACAGAACTGTACTAATTTAGGTGGGATAATCCCGATTTCAGGAGACTGTCCCACTGGCCATGACTTTTGTCCCAACTGGCGGGAATTTTGGGAGGTGTGCCCTGCTTACCCTGGTGAGCGGGAGCCTCAATCATCTGAAACTGGTGTGTGCGGAAATGGGTCTTTTTAGGGGAGAGAAAGAGGGATGATGTCACACTTCACTGGAAATCACAGCTATGGAGCCCAGGATGTCAGGAAAGCGTAAGGTGTTTATTGAGCAGGTTTTAATCAGAAAATACAGAAAATAGTATGAACCAAATATTACTGATACTGCACAGGGAATTCTGAGTAAAGCTGAATACTGTTAACAAAGGAATACAACGAATGCAGGTAGAATTGCTGACTGGAGAGAAATCCCTTGTAGTGATGTTAGCAGCAGTATGTGAAAGTCCCAGAGCACAGGAGAAGCAGGAGGAACACAACCATAAGGAACAGCAACAAAACAACAATGACCAGCACAGGTAAAAGAGGTAGGCAGTGTCGGACTGGCCAAGCGGGGTCCTGAGGAGATCCCCAGTGGGCCCTACTGCCCGATTGCCCCGCCCCCTTTCTCTAGGGGATGGGGACGGAATGCGATCATCAGGACCCCCACAGAGGAAGAGGTGTAGGATCAGCCTGTGCTGCTCGCTAATACAGAGGAGCTTCCGGCTCATGCAGGAACTCTTCACTGTCTCTGCAGCACTCTGATTGGCTGAGTGACTGTGTCAGCCAATCAGAGCAGCATTATTGTGTGTCAGTGTGTATGAGACCTGCATTAGTGCATGCCAGTGTGTAGGAGAAATGTATTTGTGTGTGTCAGTCTGGCCCCAATTGCGGATGGACCCACCTCCTACGCTATGGTCAGACTGGTCCCTTCCATGGGACCAGTCTTCTTATTGTTTTCCCGCCGCAGATTGTAATTATCCAGATTTTCATCACGTCTCGGCTGATCACACATCAGCGCACATATGCAGAAGGGGAGAAAAGAAGTCAGAAGTCTCGGCTTGTGCAGTGCCGGATGAACAAAGGTAAATAGAGAGAGGGTCAGTCAAAAAACGTCTTTCTTCATCACACAATAGAGATTCTGCATCTACAAATGCATTCAAGTTTTGCAAGAGGGGACTTTCTTGTTCATGTGGCGTTGTGACATGTGGCTCATCTTTAGGAAAGAGCTATTACTACATGTTACATGATATGCTGCAATATGGCACTAGTCATGTCCTCTGTGGGCTGACCCACTAGTCACACACTCAGGTGACTGGCCACACCCCCTTTGGTGGGCCCCTTCCAGTGCATCCACCAGTGAGACCTTCATGTCCCAGTCTGACACTGGAGGTAGGTATAAATAGGGAACCACCAGGTGCAGGAGATAATTGGTGCAACAGGTTAACCCCTAGTAACAACAAAGGAAAAGGCACAATAGCAACACCTCTGGTGAATAGAGGTACTGCCAGATAAACATTAATGTAACAAGCCCAAGATCCAGGAGGCAGGAGCTGCCAATAAAAAGCAGCATGTAATGCAGAAAGCTGCAGACAGATCCTGACAGATGGAGATGGCCTAACCCTTCAGAAGTGCGATACAGGCCCCTGAGAAATATTACTGAGACATGAGGCACTTTTCTCAAAGCATTTCAGTTTCAGCATTGCAACATTTCATCTTGATCTTAATATTGAAATATCATCTCAAGTCACAGGCAAACCGAGGGGGGAGGGGTTCCTAGTGCCTGGAAACCACCCCTTCCCCCCAACCTGGGGCACTTTCTTAAAAGTGAATACTATTTATTTAAGGTTTGGTAGGAAATAGGTTTATTTAAATGTAAATACTATTAATTTAATGTTGGGGTTGTTTGGGAGGAAATGGATCTTTTTATTAAAGGTGAATGACATTAATTTACTGTCCGGGTTGGTTTCTGGGAGGCCTAATTACTAAACGTGGGTGCTTTTGATTTAATATCAAGCTGCTTTGGGGGAGGGAGGACTACTGTGTTCACTCATTGCTGGGATTTCCATATCATGTACTTGCCCTTTTTCCAAACAGGGACCCAACATTCCAGGATCCAGACAAGCAGCAACTGAGCTTAGGACACGAACAGCAGCAGCAAATAGTGAAAGGAGAAAGAACAGGTAGTAGAGATTAGGACAGTCTGACAACTGTTCTGACAGTCAGGATTTTGTCCTGACTGTAGGGACAGTTGGGAGATATGTCCTGCATCACACGGCTCTGCTCAAAAAGGAAGAGCTGTGTGCCCCTAACAGTAGTGCACGCAGCATTGCCCGTGTATATTATGGGGATAGGAAGAGTTGAAGAGCAGCCAAGCACTGTGTAAAATTATATCTACATCCCCATGCATGCTGGTCACACCCACTGGCGGCGTGGCGTGGAAACCCCCTCCACAAATCTTGCGTTTGCCCCTGCAAGTATATGGCAAATGTCTTTTCTACTTAGAGGAATCAGATTCAACTGAAAGGTCAGACTATGAATTCCTGTCGAGCTACAATTTTCAATACAGAGGTTCAAGAGTGTAACCCAGAGCACAAATGCCCAGAAGAGGCTCCCCCGCAGAGTGGGGGGGGGGGCAGGGAGGCAAGAATGGCCGCTACTTAATTTTGTATGCGCTGCGGTGACATACGTTCCGCCCAGTGATCGAAATGGATATTTAGAAGTGGCGGTATGAAAAATGTAACTGGATAATAACTGATTGAAATGTGATACTGCTTCAATGAAGGCAGTAAGAGAAGTGGCGGTATGACATACCCCGTTTACCCCCCCCACTTCAACCAGTGTGTATATATATATATATATATATATATATATATATATATATATATAGTTTTACCATTTTTATTTCAACGCAAATTGTGATAAGAAACTTGGTGTTTCTGGTTTACAGCAACTGTGCACAAAGAACTGACGACTTTACTGTCAGATACAGGAGCTTCGGAGTGAAAATGCCATGAGAGAAACCAGGACCACATTTCGGGCATTAAAACCATCTTGTATATGTATACAGTGTTCTAGACAATTAAGACCCAAATCTTTGAAGGTTTCCTTCCCTCTGGTCTTTTTCATTTGTAGAATACAGATTTAGGGACTCTGTCTAATACATTTTAAAAGCTTAATGCCCTTAAACTAACAGTGGACTTAAACCAGTAAGTTTAGGTAGCAGACTTGGCTACATACTGAGCAATTAACTGAAATATTACACAGGAGAGGAAGGAGAATTGTTGGGACAATCGGCACATTTTCCTCCTGCCATGAAGCAAAAATATAGAGATGATATACCCCACCACCTAAGTGACAAAATGAAGCAATTTGAATTAATCCAGCCCTGTGATGCTGGACGATATGAGATGCGTGGGCACCAAATGGGTACAATGCCAGTGATGGACCAATCTTAGCTGTTCCGGTTGCTGTTGGACATGCCCATGAATCCACTTGAAAGATGGCAACAATCAGCGACCAGACTGGCAGGTCTACGATGTGACATGGTCGGATTAGACAGCGATCTCGCCCTTTGGGGTGGGCAGCAAGATCACCACAAGTATAATCATGTTTTGCATTATATAAGTCAGTCGTTCTGTAGCTGCAGCTCTCTCTTGATGGCGGAACAAATAGTACCTGTGGAATATCGTTGTTGTTTTAATTTAGTTTATTTATTTTGTAACATTTAACTCAAAACACCTGGAGAAGAACCAGATAAAATGATTAAAACACAAACAATATCTTGAGCAAACAAGGACCAGGCAAGAATCTGGAAGATCAGATCAAAACAAAAAATAATTACATTAAATTATTTTCATTACGGTGCATTGGCAGATACATCTGGCTGCAACATGTTATAATGTTTATTTTTTGGTGTAGGATGCTTGCTGCTGTTTCGGTGAAAGACTTGCTCCTTGTCAGTCTTACAAAGTGCTTGCAGACCATTATGTTGTGACATCTCTTATTCTCAAAATCACATTAAACAAAACTCTTCTTGCAGAATAAAACACAAGTACTCTCATCCCTGAGAGTTGCTGTGCTCAAAAAGTATTGTAAACCGAAGTCAAACAAGCATTCTGCTTCTTTTTATGGTAATTCAGATGTTTGGGCCACTTTTCCGCTGGAGCAGATATTTAATCTTATCTCTGCAAGAATTGCAGCTCATAGACATATGACAGAAATGCATTCATACCACCCAACTTTAGGCAGATCAGTCCAAGTGTGAGGTCTCTATCCCACTGTTACGATACAGACTCTTTTGTACTGCAACCGGGAGTTTGGGAGGTATCTCCTGCTCACTGCTGCCCTGCATACAAGGCCTGTATAATACACAGTGACATAATGTCATTTGTGCAATGCTTTTATGGACCCCGCGGCAGACCCACATTCAGTGCAGAGGGCTGACGTGAAGGGACAGCGGCTTCTGAATTGTGACGCTTCCTGCCAGACATGCCCACTGGCCACACCCTATCAGGATAGGGTGTGGAAGTCAAATAATTGGATGACGCCGGCTACATTGATTTAATATTGGTTTACCATGCGACTGCGAATAGTACGGCACGTATAATGACGCAATTGCACGGATTAATAACACACACACTTACGTTCACACTTACACTTGTAAATAGTACGTACACATTTATTAAGGTTCCAATCCACATTCATTTATTAATAAAATGTATTAGAGATTATTTCTACATTGAAAATATTATAGTAAAGGTATTTATGGTTCAAGTCCTCTAAAAGGTAAAGAGTTTGGTCTCATATTAAAACTTATTTCACCAGCATCATCCCGGTTTCCACAGAGTAGTGATCGCATATTGCGGTCGCAAGTTAAGAGCAATATGAGATAAATACTCAAAAGTACTTTGTTTATGGGTCAGTTTAAACTGGTTATTCGGAGGGAAGACACGTAGGCAACAGTTGGAGTAAGTTGCTCCCTCCTTTGGGAAGATCAAATAAACTGACCTATGACCAGCAGACAACTGGAACATCGTTAACCCTGGACCAATGGAGACGTCTCTTAGTGTTATCTGTGTGTATTCATGACATCATCACTGTTTATGATAATTCAAGCTGCATATGAGCAAGTTCCTGGGCCAGTGTTAGATCTCTCTTCCTGACTGCAGACTACAAGCTGAATATGGACCTGGGCCCAGGATGTGCTTGAGTATTGTAATGTAATGTATTTGGTTTATACTTTCCTATATTATTTTATACCTTTTATGCACCATCATGGTTTCCTGTTATCCTGCTATATTTTGCTACTAAATCTCTTTGTGCGTTTGAACCACAATAATTGCATTGGACAATATATATTTTTAGTGACAAAATAAAAACTACAATGGTCACCCATCGGGGGATAACCCCGACACCTGTCCCAATTCCCGACGTTCCAAACTTAAGAAGTATGTACTGTACATGTGCAAAATAATAATAATAATTGGATAATTTGGGTTGAATATGATAACCTTATACTGCCAGCAGTCCCTCTTTTAGTGCAAATGTCCTGATTTTCAGACTCTGAAAGGGTGTGGCCTGTCGGAATGTGGACGTTGCTTTGTAATAATGTGGACATTGTGGACTGGATCTGAGTGGGGTTTGGCCAAATCTAAACAGGTCTTTGTTGGAATAGGGGTGTGGCTTTCTAAAATGTTGGGAGTGTCTTATTGTGTCCCAATTTTGGATCTTGAAATTTTTTAGAGGTATGTCACCCACTCTTATATGTCTTAATGGAGAATTCTATGCATATAGTTTCTCTTTCATGAACTTACCCCACCCAAAGTACAATACAAGAACCACTGGGGTCACATGCCACAAATGGTCCAATCAGCTGGACCATATATATAGCACACACTATACATAATATTCACATCATTCAAAATTTGAACCTGGACAAACCTTCCTGCATTGCAAGGGGTTCAAATTCATTTTTTGGGGGAAAATATTCTCTGCCTTTACTGCAGCACACAATTATTTAGCAGCTTTATTTTTATAATTTTTACAAACTTCACCATTTCGAAAATTAAAATAAGTCATACTGTGACCCAAAACCCACCATGGTCTGCCCAACAACGCCCACAAAATATGCAAAGCCACGCCCACTTTCTGTGCAGCCACTCCCCCCTTCAGGGTTCAAAAAGCGAAACAGTGCTGCCAAATCTGTCTTATTGAGAAGTAATAAATAGACCTTCTACCAATGGGAACCTCAAAAATATCTTAATTCTCGAAAATATAGTTTTTAGGAATGCAGCAAAAAAAAATTAGAGTATTACCACGTTCCCCTTGTCACCTCGGCAATATCCCGAGTTTTTGAATCCAGAATATTGCCATTTCTCAGAGCATCCCAGCTCATCAGACCTCGTACACACAGCACCTTGGACCTTGGATAAATTTTTGTTGAAAATTTAATTTAGGAAAAATGCTTTAAATGTAGTTTACTTTTAAAAAACACTTTGAGAGTGATATTCATCAATAGAGCAGGAATGAGCATCAGAAGTTTTATGTTTTCCTGCAATCAACTGGATAATGTCAACTATATCCAGACACATTTGATAACTAGAAATAATTAAAGTTCTGGACTAAATACTAACACCACACTACCCTAACCCTGTCCTTAACATTTGAGCTTGTTGTACATTCCTGGGGTAAAAATAAGCTGGAATACACTTTCATAAACTGACATTATCCTAGGATATCTGGTCAATGCACTATACTGATAAAGGTGGGTTTAGCAACTGAAATAAATCATCAAACCATTTTTATGTTATTTTTTTATATTTCATATATAAGTACAGTAGTTTTTGAAAAATGATTTTTCAATTAATGCTCCGTATAACGTAAACTAATATTTCTTAGTGCACAAAACACTTATTTTCCTGCGCATTTAAAACACACAACTTTTAGGCTGTAAGAGAAGAGCGGAGCGGGATCCGGGTCCGCGTCGGATCTAGAGAATGGCGCATCCACGGGAAGTAGAATTATGCTTCGTATTTTAACTCCTTCAATGCCGCCTAAAACTAATTTGATGGTTTTGGGTGAAGTCATCTTTTAGTCGTAGCTTTGAAAAAAATCTAAAAAGATTAAATAGAAAAAAAGAAATTGAGACCTTACATTTAATTCAAACGTTACCTGATCAGCCATAGGAAGCCGAACACACATGTAATACACTTGATGCAAGAAGTGAGTTCACATGTTTGTGGTATCTCTGCGCTGGATACAATGTAATCATATAACATTCGTTTAAAGTCGTTGTAACAGAATGTTTCACTTATGTCAACGTTTCCACAGCTGACCTGGCATTCCCATCTCTCACCTGGCTTTGTTTTAGCTTCCATTTCTAAACACAAACATGGGATATTGAGCTTTCTGTACTTAGCACGGTGGCTGGGCCGGCAGCTGTGGTAGATGAATAGATGACAGCTTGAATAGTACCTGCATTTACTCCCACGTACTGAATCCCAAGGCCAAACATTCCTCAGCAACATTTCCCCGTGTATTGTCAGTGAGCTTACATTTCTGGGATATTTTAAGTCAGATAAAGGATGTTATATATTGGGAGCGTATACAGAAGCTGCAGGATACACAGTGAAATACTATGTGCACCTGGGGCTACGTGCACCCCCTTCCCCTCCGCCACACCTTGTATGGTTCACGCTAAAAGTATGCATACATGTATGTAAACACAGACTGTCTGTGACTGGGTCATATTTAGAAAAACACTTGTAAAATCAGCAAGCAGAAGTTGAAATTTGGGACGGCATCGTAAGCGTTGCTCTTATTTTCTACTGTAAACATGTTTCAATTTTTTTATTTTTAATAAATCCCAGCTACTAATTTTGACATATTTACCCCGATTGCTTTTTATTGTCAAATTTTGAAAAGTCGGTTATAAATGTTTTGTGTCACACACTTCGCAACATTTGAAAATGAAAAATCAGGACAATAAGCCACACCCCCTAAGCCATGACCTGAGAGGGACAATAAGCTCTAGCGCAAATCCCTCATATGAATAGGCCACACCTCTTATTAAGCAGTTCTACAACACAATTTGTATAATTTGGACCCCAGCGTATTATATAAAACATAAATTATGGACATGTTTCCAATGTACACTTTGCTTCTCAGTTCTTAAAATTGGCATTATTCCTCCCTCTTCATAGGCAAACCTAGGGGGGGGGGGGTTCCTAGTGCCTGGAAAACCCCTCCAAGCCTGGGGCACTGTTTAATTGAGGTGGCTGGATCCTGCCCCTGCTTCACACGGCTCTGCTTGAAGAGGTTGAGCTGCGTGCACCTAACAGTAGTGCACACAGCATTGCCCATGTATATTATGGGGATAAGAAGAGTTGGAGAGCAGCCAAGCACTGTCTAACATTATAGCCATGCCCCCATGCATGCTGGTCACGTGCTCTAGTGGCGTGGTGTGGAAACCTCCCTCTACAAATCCTGCGTTTGCCCCTGCTCTTGTTCCAAAAGCTGTACAATTTCTGCAGAAGTCTACTGAAACCGAAGGAGATAAACATTTCAAGTCTTCAGTAGCAAAAAAATAGCAACAAACTAAATTATTCTCTGACAACTGGTTTATATGGGACATGTGAAACTGACAAGTCCTCTGGAGATGATTTCTATTGACTATTGCAAGTTGCAGCATCAGGAAATGGGAGAAGGATATGTTTTAGAAGAGTTATGGTGATTAAGGTTCAACAGTCGTTTTTTTGTTTTTAAAAAATGATTTATCGCTAACTTGTATCCAGCTAAGAAACATAGTGGCCAACAGTTATATTTATAAATGACAAGATGAAAACAAGACACATTCTGTTCATAATAAAATAATGTTTGGATGTGCATTTGGAAATAAATATTTACTAGTCTATACATAGGCTGTAACTTAGCAATTCACACATGACGCAGGCTGTATATAAGGTTGGGTTTCCTTCCTCTAGTATATTTACACCAAGGCTTGTTTTATCTTTGGTTATTAGAATCCTCAGTGTTTAGCTAGAAATATACTCAGAGATGAACAGGAGAACGCCCAAACTCCAAATGTAATAACAGACTGATTCAGTACAGCTGAATAAATGCCGGAATCAGACTGTATCAAATCAAATCCATTCAGTATGTTGAGCCGGGTACAGTGATTAGCAAATGTGATCAAATTGACCAAACGGACCCACCGAAAGCTTTACTTTTCCTTACCGTAAACATATGCGGTGCTAGAAGTCTGAGGGGGTAGAAGATTGCAGAAAAAAATATATTTTTAATTCATGTTATAATGAGTAACCTCACTGCAGAACATTCCATAGCTGGCATATTTAAGATTAGTTTAGTTTAGTTTGTGTTTCAGGATATTATATATAAATATGATTGGACAATTACTGCTTTCAGATAAGAACAAGTAGCTCTCAGTAGCCAATTAATAATTAAATGCGTACCTAACCGGAAATATCTAAAGTGCTAATTTTCTATTTTTAGATCTTTCATCCTTTGTTCTTAGGATTTCCTTGTTAAAACATGAGAGCCAAAGTAAGAGGCAGAATAGTGCAATGTACATTATGGAACTTTTAGATAAACACTGCCTCATGTAGGATTGGATGCAAATAGCGTTCTGTGCATATCATCATCATCACCATTTATTTATATAGCGCCAATAATTCCGCAGCGCTGTACAGAGAACTCGCTCACATCAGTCCATTGGGGCTTACAGTCTAAATTCCCTAACACACAAAGACTAGGGTCAATTTGTTAGCAGCCAATTAACCTACCAGTATGTTTTTGGACTGTGGGAGGAAACCGGAGCACCCGGAGGAAACCCACGCAAACACGGGGAGAACATACAAACTCCTCACAGATAAGGCCATGGTCGGGAATTGAACTCATGACCCCAGTGCTGTAAAGCAGAAGTGCTAACCACTTAGCCACCATGCAATTGCCCACAGCAGTTCCGGTAGCGCAAATCTCGAGCTTACGGCTGCTTACAGCCCCCGATTGAAGTGGTGGAACGTGGGAAGGGGGTGCATGTAAGGTCGTGTCAGAAGACATGAGACTTGCGGGTGTTCGATCACTACTGTAAGTTACCAATTGATGGTGATGACGATCAGCTTAGATGTGTCTGGCTCAATATACCCGATGTGTCTTTAGTTGGGATGCAGTTCTCATCTGCGTGTTAGACGAAAATTGAGTCCAACTCTACTTGACGTCCATAATCTACTATCCAGAAAGAACAAGTCTGCCAAGACCTCTCACGTGGCACTGAACAAATGAACGCATATCTAGTTAGAATGCTCCAGATTTCTATTCATGGCTAGTTTTCCATGTTAAAATATGAGAGGCAAAAATACAAACAAGGAATGCAAAGTTGACATAATGTACAAACATAAATCGGGATTCGCTTGCGCCTCCAGCCTTGCCAAAAACTATTGGTGAAACCTGAAAAGTGAAAACAGAACAAACATTTATTATATATCCCTAGACATATTTTAAGGCGAGTTTTATGTAAACATGTCAATCAGACCAAGTGGTTTCCTTTGAAGGTTGAACAGAATAAATAATCGCCTCTCCGAAGGGCGATGTTTGGTTACTGTGTACTTCTTAACATGATCAAAACATCAGGGGCCAAGTGCGACTTCAAGTAACGTCCGACTTCCGTCAGGGGAAGCGGAGATAAGTTACTGTCGGCGGCAACTTCAAAGCTGCAGATTCAGCAACAAAAAAGTTCATTCGGAAAAGAAGAGATTTAAAGGCCACTTATACCAGAATAATGTACCTAGTTTCCAGGGACAGACACAGACTTGTCTCTGGAAATTGTCCCTATTTTGTTCCACAACACAATTCTTCGTTTTTCTGCATACCAGATGCAATTCCCATCCATTCTTAGGGGGAGATTCAACTCAGTGCGAGGTGTCTCTGAACATCGTCTCGATGTTCAAATGTGCATATTGATGGCTATTACTCTAAGAACTCTCCACTCATTGTTCTACGCAAATCTATGGTCCGAGAGAAAAAATTAGCAGAGAATCTGTAAAAATTTATGACGTAATTTGTCCCTTTCGAACTTTTCCAGAGACGTTGTGTCACCTCACGGCAAACTGAATCTGCCCCTAACTCTCCAGGCTTTGTAAAATGAATATTAATTAAAAGAGAGTATTTAAAATTAAATAGCCTCCTTTCCGCTCCTGAAATTATCATCAGGGGAATGGAGGCCGCAGGAAGCCACAGACTGAGCGCTATATAGTGAGAGGAGCAGGGTCCCCCAGCAGCACAGAGTATATCAGGAGATGAGTGATGTGTTAGTAAGGACAGGGCTGCATGTGACAGGGGCAGTGACATGATGTGAGGAGGGGAATGGAGGGCGCAGGAAGCCACAGACTGAGCGCTATATAGTGGGAGGAGCAGGGTCCCCCAGCAGCACAGAGTATATCAGGAGATGAGTGATGTGTTAGTGAGGACAGGGCTGCATGTGACAGGGGCAGTGACATGATGTGAGAAGGGGAATGGAGGGCACAGGAAGCCACAGACTGAGCGCTATATAGTGGAAGGAGCAGGGTCCCCAGCAGCACAGAGTATATCAGGAGATGAGTGATGTGTTAGTGAGGACAGGGCTGTATGTGACAGGAGCAGTGACATGATGTGAGGAGGGGAATGGAGGCAGCAGGAAGCCACAGACTGAGAGCTATATAGTGGAAGGAGCAGGGTCCCCCAGCAGCACTGTGATATCAGGCTTCTGTCAGATTGAACAGTAAGGTCCTTATTCATTAAGGTATTTAAAAGATGATACGTGCCATAATTTACATTAAATGGTACTGCACATGCGCAGACACTGACTATACGCCAGTGAACGCAAAAATATCCAATTCACCTTAAAATGCAAAGGGCATTCATGTCAGGTGACAATTTCATGGGCGGTACGTGGAGGGGACAGGGTATATGCAGGTAGTCAGTGTACAGTAAGGATGTGCCAGGCTCCAGCACACACAGCAGCGTCCGATTCAAGCTTTGGGCATCTCTAAGGTACTTATTTTTCAGCCGTATCACTGGCACCAGCTACAGGTCAGGTGTAAGTGCTGATTACTAGTGATGACGGCTGTGTATACAGCTAGAACATGTGTCTGCAATCAGGAGCAACTGTAACAATGTATTTTATGTACAGTAGACGGTAATAACATCCTGATAAATGTATTTCATGGTGTTAGGCTGCTGGCCCTGATCACCAACCCACAGAACTAGATGACGGAGATCTTCACCTATAGCAGCCGCCTTTCCCTTAGAGCTTGACGCGCTCACCGGTACTCGGATGCCCCCAGGACTTAGCTCCACGTGTAGTGTGGGTTGGTAATGCAGGACCACAGCAGCAGGCCAGGAGACTGGTAGAAAGCAGCGGGTAGTCAAAACTATAGCCAAGGTCAAAGGTCACAGGCAAACAGGGTAATCGATAAACATGCCAGTGGTCGGGGTCACAGGCACGGTAGCAAGGTCCAAGGTACAGGCAAGAAAGGTCAGGGTCACGAGCAAAAGAGGCAGAGTCCAATAATCCAAGCAGGGGTCATACACAGGGAATCAAACAGAGTATCCAGAGGACAAGGACAAGAACAGGTACTAGAAAGCAGGAGCAGGTCCGCAAGACTGGAACAGAGACACTATAACCGGCAGTAAGGCTCAGATCTCACTGCCTTAAATAGTACTAAGAGCCAATCAGGACAGAGGAGGACAGGGCTGACAATCAGCCTCAGGAGGCAGCTAATTAATTACTAGCTAGAACTAGCATAGGTAATAACATAAACCATGAAGCATGTATAAAAATATAAATGAACCAGTTTAACAGTTTAAATCATATGAGAGCTCCCCCTGGAGTTGGAGGCTGTCACTACACCCTCCTACATCTATGCCACAAGGATAAAAACAGAGCACAGAAACTAAAGCACGCGGCCGGCTGCTAGTTCACGCCAGGATGCGACGTACCGCTGCCGCGGCTCGTGACACATGGAAAGAAAAAAATATATTTTTTTTTCATTTCAATGTTTTTTCATTTACTTTTTGTTTTTTATCTGTGCGTTCTGCTGGGTCTTTATATTCCACATATATATTGGACGTATCCTGCAGTGTATTGTCAGTTAGAGCAGAGGGGACCTAGACCCGTTTTCAACAAGAGCCGAATCTTGAGATCCTCTTGTAGTATACGTATATGTAGAATACAGACGTGCATAAGCCCAATTTCCGCACGATTTAAAAAAATTGCACGATATGTTAATTTTGCGTGCTTTAATGAATCAGACTCTAATTGTGTTGTCAATTGTTACTCTATATAGTGGACAGTTGGTTCATTCAATTTGTTGTCTCTATTTAACTCTTTTTAATGTACGTGTTTAATTTTTAAATCCAGCAACGCTTCCCTGGTCCAGCAGCGTTGATCTGGGTAACCGCACACATACCCCTAACAGTCCTAATGTCGGTGTCTGTGATCAGACTTCATGATCTGGGGGCACAGCATAATAATCAGACATCATTTGGGAGGATCAAGGTTCTGCCTGAAACTTCCTGACTTGAAATTCTGGAATTTGAGAGGAATGCAGGTTAGTAATTGGGGGCAACATGTGAGTGCTTAGAGGGAGCGCACTGATTTATGGCTTGTAATTGGAGTTCTGCACCTCCCATAGCTGTGAATGGATGTTCAGCAATGAGTCTGCTCTGATCCAGATTGAAATATACACTGACAGGCAGGAGGGCGGAGGCTTAAAGCAGATCAATCTCAGTATATAAAAATAAGAATAGATTTATTACAGCTAAATAAAAAAAATGTTTTATTTTTAAATTATGTAAAATCACGACTGGAGAACAAGGTAAAATCAGACGTTAAACACTGGACATCCGGCGCTAGAATCTGGTGAATGATTGTAGACCTGACTCTCCCACTTAATGACAGAGGCGGTGCCGTTTACCAGGTGGACGGATCTTTCTTCCGGTCCCCTAGGTACACTACGGCCCTGATTCACTAAGGAATGCAAAATAGATGTAATTTACATTTAAAGAACCAACGCACGCAATTTGAACGCCCGTACGCCCGTATTCAACTACATGCGGATTTGAAGAAGCACCGCCTGTACGGGTGTAAGTACACTGTGTCTATACGGCCATTCAGACACAACACTGCAGGAACGCACAGAAAAAAAAAGTATTCAATTATTGTCACCTAATAATAATCAAGTCATTAAGAAAAAGACATTGAAAATAAACAACTTTTTTTTTATTTTACTTTAGTTTTATTTATTGTTTTCATCAAATGCATTTATCTGCTGTTGATGTTGTGAATGTGTATTTTTTTCTATAAAATGACTTTTTACAGTTGCTCCTAACTGCAAACACGTTTTTACGTTAGTCTGCCCCGTCTCCTCCCCGATCCGTCCTTAAAGTCATAGGCAGTCGGATGGGTCGTTTACGTGCGAGCATGGATTGCATTCTCTTGCGATACTGCGCAAAATACGCCACGTGAATGGACCTACGCTCTTTAATGAATCAGGCCCTATATATTTATTTCAATAAACAACACATCAAAGTAATAATAAAACTACTTTTTGTAAATATTTCTCCTATGATTTTTCTGATGCAGTTGTAAAGAAATAAATTTATATAAATATTTGTTCATTCAGTGACAGTACCGGTTACAAGCAGCGGTTACTGAGCCCATTTGAAGCACCACCATGTTTTCTGGCAGAGAAGATCTCGTTCTATATGTGTTTCAAATTCTTGCCCCTTCCATAAGTATTATATTGTCACATAAAATATTTGTTGAAGAGGATAAGGGTGGGAGTAGAAGGGACTGTGTAAACACAGAGGTATATATGTATATATATATATATATATATATATATATATATATATATTCAGTATATGCTGCGAACAAATAGTAGAAAATTAGAAAATTAAAATTTCAAAAGCATTTGCGATAATATCCATTTCATTTGATTTTGCAGCATGGGATGGTAAAATTTTATACATTCATAAAATGTATATATTTTTTAAAACTATTGACCTATTTTGTGTATTTTGACCTGTGCAATTATAGGATTTGCCGACACTTTGTCACTGCTGACTTGAAAATGTGCATGACTTGCAGAAATTCAACATGCAAAAAAAGGAAACGTATACAGCAATTGTAGCAATAACACTTTATTTTTTTCTAATCTATGCTACTAATGATTTGCTAGCGCTGGTAGTCTTGCAGGTAAACTGTCCTCTAGATAAATTGTTTTCAATCCATTGCGACCGGGACCACCCCCTCCTCTGTGTGTTAGGTGCTTTGTGAACTGACTGGACTCCCTCTGGTGATCACAGACGTCTGACGCCAAAGAGCTGACACTTCAATAATTCAGTCTAATGCCTATCTATTGTAGTAGGACAGGTTTGGTGCATCTGTCTAAAAAAATGTTTTTTTGTTTTGTTTTTTTTTAACTTCTTTTATTTGATTCAATATTTCATTTGATACAACAGATGTCAGTAGATTCTTCAGGACTCTGACAAATGGATTCTGCCGCCCACATTCGAATATAAAGAACGGGAGAGGGAGGTGAATTCTCACCTGGTCAGCCTAGCGTGCACTTACACACTTGGCTGGGCACCCGAAAATGGGCCCCCTGTCGCTTTGGGGGTAACAATGAGGCCCTGAATGAGGAGGAGAGAGGGGGCACTAGAGGATAAATAAAAAAAATATTTGGGGAGGGTTTACTGGTCCTTTAAAAACTAGAAGTTATTTGGTATCCTCTTTCCCTCCTGGAAGTGCACATATACATTTTACTATACATTGAGAAACCTTTCACAGATTGAATCAATTCCTTCTCAATAAGCCATAGCAGATGTATCTTAGTGTCCATACAACAGACTCCGGGGAACGTGTCAGTATTCATTTTCCGCCGGCCCCTAGACTACCAATCGTTCACGTGGATCGATAACATATCACTCTCTCGTTTCAGTATATGTTTTCCTTTTTTATTACGTTATTTGAGATATGTGCGCTTTGCCCGACATGTGTATGATTCTAATATAAAAATAAATATACGCCTAATGATAGGAATCTCTGATCTAAACTGAGGGGATCAGGATACAAATGCATAACATACAATGACGTGAAACAGAAGGTAAAGGTGACCCTGGCTAATTGAGCTTGCAATCTAAGAGGTGTGGGGAAGTATTGATACATAAGGCAGTGAAATGACAATTGCAGCTAGTGGCGATGTGGAACATATCAGTTCTTTATGAATGAATGAATGTAAGAATTTCTGTTGCTACAGTTTAAGTCGAGGTCCGTTCTCTACCGTTCCAGGTGTACCCGAGGAAAGAGTAATAATGCATAATACTACTTTTAATACTACTAGCGATTAGCCACCTGAATATACCTGTCACTGTTATTGTAGTAATTGACCTCCAGATCGAATATACTCCGACACCATGGAGAGTGAACATCGCTAGAAGTAATTGTAGCCTTAGGGGAAGATCTAGACTTTTATTTGGTGACTGATGTAGCATTGCCCACCCCAACTTCACTCTAATTGGACCAATCCTGAGAAGCAGACAGAGGATGCTCCCCGGTCCAATTGTGTTTAAAACATAATCATAGAGGCCGGGCAGGATCCTATGCCTGCTGCTCAGCCGCCAGACACATGTAGTGTTCGCCATTCAGAATATGCAATATAAATAAATGTTATTAATATTATTATTATTAATAATAATAATAATAATAATAATAATAATAATCATAAGAGGGACGTGTTTCTCTAATTAAGCACACAAAAAGGGATTGACAGTTTTGCAGATATGTTAAGCAAAATTAATATTGTGGATGGCTTGGTCACCGCAGCTTAACAGACTGAAGTCTCAGCTTTTTGACACTTTTGAGATCCCATCAAAGCACTATACTAAAGATGTAGGAAGATCTTCAGCTGCATGTAGTGGAGGGGGAAGGTAGCATTGACCAATGTGTTTTGCTTTCATGGTTCATATATGGAAATTTCAAGTTTAAGGTTCAGAGGTCCTTTAATAGATTTTATTTGGAATATAGCCCCCAAACTGCAACATAATACAGAATATAAAACAAACTTCTTACTTCCGTCATTGTTAAAATTAACAGAAACTTTTTTAAAGTTCTGCCTGCAGGCTGGACCCGATGACATTCTTGTTTAGAGTACTTATCGGAAATGTTGAAGCATTTTAAACACTGTTTTTGAATAATTTTACTGCAATTCACAATCTACCTCCAGTGATCTGTCCTCTTATAGGGGAAAATGTATCAACCTTCTAAAAAGGAAAAGTGGACGTTGCCCATAGCAACCAATCACATTCTTACTATCATTTATCTAATACATTCTAGATAAATGATAGCTAGAACCTGATTGGCTGCTATGGGCAACCTCCACTTTTCCTGGGATAAATCTACCCCATGAACTTTCTCCGCTTATGTTTACGAGTAGAAATGATTTTTGTGCCCTTTCACAGAGTTACAATGTTCCAGTGATACAATCTTATACTTTTGCTTTGCCATTCCACACAGTATTTGTAAATTGACATTTGGCAGAATACACAGTCTATGAATAGAATTTGGACGACGACGGTCATTCCATTCCGCTGTGTGCTATGGATGTGTGTGGTAGGGACCACGAACACTTTGGTCAACTTCTGCCGGCAAAATTTCTTGGCCAAATGCGTAATGAGCTGAATATTTCACAGAATAGTTTTGAAAAAGTCCCTAATCTCTATTTACAAGTCTTCCTTCCTTATATTGAACTCTTTACCCCAAACTATCTCCAGTGTGCAAGAAATCTCTCTTATGGACCTGAAGCCTACAATATAGGAACCACATTAGTTCCTCTTACTTTATCCTCAAATGTTTCTCTTCCCACAGATTGTGTATGTTAATACACCATACTTGCCACCTCTCCCTGAATGTCAGGGAGACTCCCTGAAATAGGGGTGATCTCCCTCACTCTCTGAAGAGTCTGGCATTCTCTCTGATGCCGGGGCAGTACAAGACGTGGTTGGCTTCGCCATCTGTGGCATGATGACACAGTTCAGAAATTGTGTCCTATGTCCATGTATTGATGCCTATGGAGGTGGCCATTTTCATGGAGACCAAGATTTAATCAAAAACTGACAGGTAAGACAACATGACTCCAGTAATGGAGACAGAAATGTAAAAGACTGTTCAGTCTCCAGAGATTCATTAGCTGCTTTTCTTTAACGCATAGTTGCCTACTCTCCCGGAATATCCGGGAGACTCCCGCATTTCTGGGAGACCTCCTGGGATAGCATGGCAACCTCCCAGTTCTCTAGATAAGTGGTGGGGGGGGATTTAATGACGCAAATATTGCGTCATCTTAGCCTCGCCCCCTGCTGTAATTGGCCCAAATTGTGACAATCGTCTAGGGGGCGGTGCCAAAATGATGCAATTCATCCAGCCCCGCCCCCGCACGCCCACCTCCCCCGGGATCTCCCTGAAGCCAACAAAGGAAAAGTTGGCAAATATTAAATAGATCATACTTGCCTTCTCAGAACATCCGGGAGACTCCCGAATATCAGGACATGCTAAGACTTGTAGTTCTACCACAGCTGCTGAGTCAATAGTTACCTAACTCTGTTAAACATAACTGAAAACTACCTGGGAAAAGTGGAAAATGGCCGAGTAATGGTTGATCCATAATAAGACAGGAATGTTTCTCTGGAATTTTAATGCCAAACAAAGGACAGGGTGGTAAAATAAATTGTGTCCAGTTTAACAAGCAGATTATTTTGGCTAGAGACATAAATCAGGAATATATTGATGAAAAACTAGTTGCATTCTTAAATAAACAACTAAAAATACCAATATGTGTCTGATTTATGTGAACAATAATATAACTGGGAAATATCCGATCATTGATTGAATTAGAAGTGATATCACAAGCGCCATAACTTGGACGTTGGAGTTATATGTATCTGATGTTTTAATCAGACATATTTTCATCCATCCATCCAGCCATACAAAATATGCTCTTGTTTAGACTTTAAGTTATTTAGAAACCGAACTAGACTTGTTCAGACTTTTGTAGGAAGAATTTGGTTTGAGTTTCATAGACCTTTATTCAACCCCTTTTCCGCTGCAGAGTTCTGTAGAAACTGTCTTGTACAGTTCTGAGATGGATTGTTGGCTTATAGCACTTAGTACATTCATTAGTTCCGATAAGAAGACATATATTGTTTACTCGCTCTTGTTTGCAAAAGGTCATGTTTAATGCAAATTAAAGTGACAAACTCTTAAAGCAATAGAGTTAACAGGTTCTAACAGAAAAATCAGGTGACTACAATCATCATCATCATCATCACCATTTATTTATATAGCGCCACTGATTCCGCAGCGCTGTACAGAGAACTCATTCACATCAGTCCCTGCCCCATTGGAGCTTACAGTCTAAATTCCCTAACATACACACACAGACAGAGAGAGATAGACTAGGGTCAATTTTGATATCAGCCAATTAACCTACTAGTATGTTTTTGGAATGTGGGTGGAAACCGGAGCACCCGGAGGAAACCCACGCAAACACAGAGAGAACAAACAAACTCTACACAGATAAGGCCATGGTTGGGAATTGAACTCATAACCCCAGTGCTGTGAGGCAGAAGTGCTAACCACTTAGCCACCGTGCTGTCCTACAATAGTTTCCTAATACAGCATACAGCACAGTAGTTATACAAAATTATTGTTTATTGATAATTATTCATGGGCAATTACAATACTTAGCCTATTGATTCTATTGTGCAGTTCCAACCCCACCCATTTTCAAAAGGCGTTTTATTCAAGATATTTTGTATACATATAAAATGTTTGTAAACGAGAGATAAATATTTTCCCGCAAATGAGATACAAAAGATATTGTGGCTTAGCAGTCTGTATTTTCTTCTAAATACACAACAAGATGTGTCTGCATCATTTTTCATGCTTCTGAAGGCTATAAAGAGGAAAATAACTTTTCAAATGCTAGTAGTATTCTTTCAAAAATGATAATAAAGTACAAAGAAAAATATATCACTATAATTTATCTATGTGTTACATATAATAGACAGCTTGAAAGTATCAACTTTCCTATACTAAATCCACTTTCATGTTAATAACTCTGTAGGCCATTCAGAACT
This sequence comes from Mixophyes fleayi, assembly GCF_038048845.1. NCBI lineage: Eukaryota > Metazoa > Chordata > Amphibia > Anura > Limnodynastidae > Mixophyes > Mixophyes fleayi. The sequence continues at coordinate 5,943,833 of NC_134409.1, forward strand.
GAATAATTGTGTAAGCTTAATACATAAGCCGTTTCTAACTGAACGGTGTCATCATGCAGATATTTTTGCACAGTTGCGCCTAGTTTTCTGTTCACGTGGGCAGATTAGTGTGACGAGATGGCTTAAATTGCAAAATAACATTTTTGCCTCTTATGATGGCATACTTCCCAAGTTTGGAGCACCAGGAATCATGACAGAGGAACTTGCAATTATCAAGTTGCCAGGGAGGCGTACCCACATCACAATATGGGTGGGAAGTGGCCACACCCCAGGGCCGTACCTTCCGGCCTAACTTGCATTTATTACCACCTACGCAGAGCAGACGTGAACAGGAGATTCCTCCCAACTTCCTGTCCTGTGGGAGAAACCTTCCCGATCAGTATGGCAGGACAGAGTCCTAAAGCCAGGACTGTCACACCTGAATGAGGACAGTTGAAAAGTAGGTGTTGGGTTGGTCAGATCATGGGGTCCCATGCAGAATGTGCAATAACTTCAGTAATGCACTTTATCCCATAGGCAAACCGAGGGGGGAATTAATAGTGCCTGGAACTCCCCCTCCAAGCCTGGGGCACTGTATATTTGAGGTGGCTGGACCCTGCTCTCGCTTAACATGGCTCTGCTTGAAAAGGGAGAGCTAACAGTAGTGCACGCAGCATTGCCCATGTATATTATGGGGATAGGAAGAGTTGGAGAGCAGCCAAGCACTGTCTAATATTATAGCCACGCCCCCATGCATGCTGGTCACGCCCACTGGTGGCGTGGTGTGGAAACCCCCCTCTACAAGTCCTGCGTTTGTGCCTGGATCCTGCGAATGCCAACACAACGATTATGTGTTGTAAAACAAGACATAATAAAAAGCCAATATAAATAATAATAAAACGTTAATTGTGCTAGGTTATAAATAACCCCTAGTGGATGCTAATTGATATGCACAAAGAACTTACAATCATCCAGTTACATTGGCTGCAATCATGTTCGTTGTAGGTAAGTGAGTTTGCTATGAACTTTCCAATTTGATCTCCTTCTTTATAGTTACAATTCCATCCCTTGGTCAGTGGGGTTAATATTGCAAAATCAGCTGATACAATCTAGTTTAGTAAATTAAATTAAAAAAGCACCTTTACATTTCAACTGGTCATTCTCATCCCTCCCTCCAGGCTCCTGTCTTCCACAATCCACTAAGGAGCACTGGAGAGAGTGTGGGAAGTCTAGACGTAACAGACCTGTGCAATAGCTTATATCACACTGCACTGGGATACAGCCTTTCGTGCAGGTCCTTACAGGTTTACACAGGATACAGATACCAGAAATGAAGTGTCATGTTTTAGATTGACCACAAGTAGGTTATATTATCCCTCTCTTCTCTTTCACAGAAGCCACAGCGGTGACCATGTGACCTGACCATTGCCGGAGACCCTCACAGTCTTCCTGTCGGTAATGATGTGTTTTAACCCCTGTGGGCGCCTCGGTTTTGGATAATGTTACAAAAGGTTCCATTACTACATCATTCATAATCTCATGTCAATATATAGGTGCCAAGAATATATTAACATTGCCAGATTCCTACAACCATAGAAAGCACTTTCAGCATTTTCTGGGATTGAAATCAGCAAACGCAGATTACACTGTTGTACATGACACATAATAAGATTGCATTAGAGAGGATGTCCACCCTTATTAATATATGTCTTAATATTTATTCCAATCTTAGTATTCATTACTCTCTACAGGAGACCTACATCTCACCCTCTGGCACTAACAAGATACAGCTAACTCTCAGTAGCTATGACAGCTTCCTGGCTTTACTTGATTTACTTTGTTTTACAGGTCAAACCAACACCCTTTGCCCGCAGAGTGTGCACAATTATCAGTTGTTTGCCTACAGTGTGATCAAGTGCCAATCTTACCTCTCCACCGCCACTTCAAATGGGCAGCACTGTGGTTAGCACCGCTGCCTCTCGGCACTGGGGTCATGGGTTCGATTCTGACCAGGGCCATATCTGTGTGGAATTTGTATGTTCTCCCCGTGTTTGTGTGGGCATCCTCACACAGTCCAAAAACATACTGGTAGGTTAATTGGCGCTGACCAAATTTGTTCCAAATATCCAATCTCCGATAATATAGGAGGTTAGATATTGCTGCACAATTTGACCACCCCATCGTGCTTCAGTGCCGTCTATATTCATAAGTACGACTTTTATGAGTGACTTATTTCTATGATACAGAGTTCTTGGTCAGTAGATTTGCAGAAAATTATTGGCGTTGTAATCGGTTGCATCGTTTTGAAGTTAGTTTGGAAAACATCCACCCGCCATTTACAACAATGCATTACCATTGCCCTCTGGAAAATGTGACAATACACCTGTGCACCTGCTGGTTGCTCTGGAAACTGTGACAGTTAGTGAACTCTCCTTGCTGGGTAACCTGGAACATGTGATCTGCTAGGTGGTCTGAAAACTGTGACAGTGAACTCTCCTTCTGCACCTGCTGGGTGACCTGGAACATATGACCTGCTGGGTGGTCTGGAAACTGTGATAGTTATTTGCAGCCACAATTATCATCATGACCAGCAGCTATTTATATAGCGTCACTAATTCCACAGAGATCACACTCACATGTACAGAGATCACACTCACATCAGTCCCTGCCCCATTGGAGCTTACAGTCTATAATCCCTAACATACACACACACAGACAGAGAAAGAGACTAGGGTCAATTTTGATAGCAGACAATTAACCTACCAGAATATTTTTTGAGTGTGGGAGGAAACAGGAGCAAACCCACACAACCACGGGGAGAACACAGCTAAGGCTATGGTCATTAATCGAACTCATGACCTCAGTGCTGTGAAGCAGAAGTGCTAACCACTGAGCCCCCGTGCTGCCCAGCCTGTCTTGCCGGCACCATTATCATTATATTGTATTGTATAAAGATATTATTTAGTTCCTTTAATGTAGTGATTGATAATATAGTAATTTATTCATTATAATCCGTTGTTAAAATTTCTACATGTAATATAGTATATAAAAAAGTTATTGAATTCTGTTAATAAATGAATTTAGTCATTGCATTTCAGTCTAATTTAAGGCGATTACCGCCTGGTTTCTCTAGTTAGTCTATGAAATGCGCTCAAAATAATTTCAGATTACAATTATAACGTCAAGTACTTGTATATTATGTATGATCATATCACATAAATTACATTTAATATCCATTTATGTCACTGTCTGTGTTGTAATAGAAACCATTACGATTTGGGTTTGACACAGTTTCCAGAGTAAAATATATACATGTTAAAATTAAAAAAAAAAAATAACTGACATATTTACATAAAATTAAGTTGTCAGGTTGCAATTATTGTATCCTTGATGTCTGTTATACATTTAATTCAGCCGGAGTACAGTTTTTATGACATTCCATCAGACAGAAGATAAATACATTAATTAAATAACCCCTCTTGAGAGATCTCCTTTGGAAATATCACAAGTTGCAACATAGTAACATGCTTCATATTTAAAATTTCTACTCCCATTTAATTCTGTTTTCTCTTTAAATATAATTGGGATCTACGTCAACATTTTCCTCTCTACGTTGTGAGGATTTTCCGTTCAGAAACCTAAACATTTATTTCACCTAGTTCCAAAAGTTTAGATCTCATTTCTGTGAAACACCAAAGGGGGGCCCAAGTGGTTCAGATAAAAGGAATTTTCGTTTCACAACTTAAATATATTCACCGCCTCAACATTTTGAAGGAATTCCAAACATACCAGAGGAGAATTTATGCCTTCTGAGCCAGCCAAGCCAATAACAAGCGCACCTGACCAGGAAACCGACTATCCCTACAGTTTCGCCCTAGAACACTTCTGTTTGTATTTTTTTCTCTTTCTGCTTATTTTTAGTGTTTTAATGAGCTTTTTACTTTTTTATGAACTCTAAAAGCTGCATTTTAATGATACATCAAACACTGTTATTTAATTATTTCACTATGCTTTTGTTATGTTTTCATTGTAGTGAATTCCACATGCAGTATAGACTCACAGATTGATTTACAGATTAGAGATTTTTTTTTATGCTTTATATTTAATTCAGCCTAGGGACGGATAGTAAGAATGAATCACTTAGGGTGGGTTTTCTGTGTCTGCAAAGGAAGCCCAAAGCCATCCAGCGTTCAGGGAAGTTGGGAATTTTGTTTATTATGGTTTGAAATACCCAATATGTGCAGAGGGTTCTCATAGTTTTCCCCAAACATAAAGGCAAAACGTCCATGTGGTAGTAAGTTTGCTTAGTTAATAGGATCCAACTAGGAGAAGATACATAATAACAGTACACAACTTATGGGGTCATCCTCAGTAACCCCTTACAGTCACTCTTAGACAATCTTTGGGTCAACAACATGTTCGGACATTTTTCTCGGCAACAGAGAGGCGGCCACAAGTTGCCTGGACTAGTTGTGCTCAATGTTTTGTCCAACAGAATGTATTGTACATTATAAAACCAGGGGACCCCAGAAACAGATACTAGGACCCCAATTGGAGTCCTGACCCATGGGTTGTGCCCCTCTAGTCTGTGGATATTAAAATTTACTTGTATATATTTTATATGGTAACAGAACTCATTGGTGACAAACAATAACGTTTTATATTATTATAAGAAGTATGTTTTTCACATATATTAATGTTCTCATACTTGTCAGCGTGCAAGTCAATGGCAGCGGGATAGGGGGTGTGGTCATGCCTTTATGGGGGGCGTTACCACATTGCGTGTAGGGTGTGGTCACGCCCCCCAGAGGGCTGCCTAGAGCTGCAAGGCACTAGGCTGCCCATTCGCTATCTCCCTTCCCCCAACATTCCCACCCGCGGGACAAACATGTGTCTGGGCTGGACAGAGCCCGAAACTTAGGACCGTGCCGCTGAAATCAGGACAGTTGGGAGGTATCTTGTTCTTAATTACCAGAAACCATGAATCTACCTAGATCCACCAGTATATTTGAAATCATATTTATATCTTTTACTTAACTTTTCATTTTTATTACTTAATCTTTTACTAACTTTTTATTTATATAAAAAGGTCCTCTGTAAATGTGCATATGTGGACAAAAGTGTATAGTCGTATGGGCAAGTGTGTATATACTTTTGCCTTTGGACAAGTGTAAGTTGTCCTCTCCTCTCCTTCTATGTCTATGTGTGGTGCTTAGTATACAATGTATATATCTACTGGCTTTAGCGCACTGCTATAAATTCACATTTATTTGTTTTTTTAGGGAAGGTTTGGAATGTCATACGTAAATATCTTTCCTAATATCATATAAGTAAATAGATGATGATGATGATAATGATGATTATGATAACATCTCACAGGGAAAATAGTGAATGTTTTAAGAGACAGATATCATAATATTTTCAAATAATGTACTATAAAGCACAATACATAACTAGTTCACTGGTAACAGCGTTTATATATGTTTGTTTAGCTGTCTTTACTTTGGAAAAGCTCTGAAAAGGGCTGAGCTTTCTATCATAATCTTCCCTTGTGCTTCTTGTCCTGCAGTTCCTCCCAGTAAACAGCCACAAATGTCTACTGAGCCTGCGCTCTCAGTCAGTGGGCAGTGCTAGTGAATCATAATAATACGAAACGGAAATGACAGTAACTGTCTGATGGCGCTCAAGAAAAGACGAGTGAGCGATTCTAACTGTCCTCATTCATAGATGTGTTTTCAATTAATGTTTTTCTTTTGTACGTTTCCATGTTATTAATATAGACAGTGCCGCAATCCAACAAGCAATAAAATACAGTTAAATGGCTATTTTGTATCTCTTTTCCACTTTCCTGGAATGTACATATCAAATTTTTCTTAATGGTCCCCTCAACACCCAATAACAAGGGGCTCTTCTTATAATTTTACACTCCTGTTTCCTGCATTTTACACCAAGTACAAATACAGACACCGTATGTTTGCTGTACAGTAATTCTCGCTTCTTATAGTGTATTACCGCAAGTGTTTATAACATTCACTCATAGTACAAAATAATGTGCATACAATATAGAACAGAAAAGAAATACAATTAGTTTAGTTTTTTAAATATTTTATTTTACTGTGCAGATGTGTTCATGGAAAGACCTCTATGTGTAGATATCCTGGAGTAAACAGTTTAACAAATAATAGGTTTCCTGTATTTTATTTAAAGTTTGGAGTGTTTTTAGATTTTAACTTTATTTAACACTTTCCCAAATATTACACCCATTTTTCCCAGTCCCTTGAAAGACATAAACTGGGGATTGTTTTGTATTGTATAGTAGATTAACGGCCAAATTTTTGACAAACTGGACAATGTTTAACACACAGAAATTTTTAGTATTTGTTAAAACAAGCAGCAAAGAACATGAAAAGCTGATATATAATATCTTTTCCATAAAATAAAGGTACTAGACGGCTACTGATTTGTCAATTGATTTATTCATATTAGGTCAACTGTTTCCACTTTATGAATAATGGTTTATTGAGAAAGTTTGAAAGAGAAAAAAGAAAATAGTCAAAAGTGACTTTCCAGGAAAATATTTCACATTGAATGACCTGCGCCTCATTTGATCACTGTGGTTTTCTGTGCAGAAAATGTGGCCATTTCTTTGCGCTTCATGATTAAAAGACTCACAGAGGAGAGAAGTTTTGCAGAGGCAGCTTCAATTACTATCACAGAAACCTCAAGATATTAACCAGATGTGTTGTGTTGTCCTCATTACCCAAATCCCAGGGATCAGGGGGCTTCAGTGTCTGCCTCGCAGAGGTCTACACTTCCCACAAGTTTGTGTTTTTGTACTTACCAGTCTTCCATTCCTATACAAACATCAAGCAGGAACAAACAGTGAATTGCCCGATGGCCCCTATAGGTAAATATTGAATGATATAAAAGATTTGACTTTTTTTTGTGTATTATATTTTCTGTGGGGTTTTTTTAAATTGTTTTTGGGGAAAAATGTAAAACATTATTGTAAAAATCCTCTAAAGAACAATATTTTTTGCTTATTAGGTGTTATTAAAATCACAGATGTTACATTAATGAGGAAACTGACCCGATTTCCATACACTTCAGTAGGTTGATATAGAAGACGACTATGCTGAAGCCTGATTGGCTAAGGTTCTTCAGCGTTTATACCTGTAAGGGATTTGGCAACTTTGTTACAAAGCACCTCATAATATAAAGTGGAAGAAATCATGTGGGGGGAGTGAAACTGAAAAAACAACATAGGGAACCAGTGACATCAATGAGGCACATTGTAAAGCACACAAAGGCAGTGAACTGAATCATTATTGTAAAAATAGCCCATCCAGTCATTAGGAACCAGTGATATCTACAGGCACATCACCCTTCAGTGATGTCACTGAGTTCTGTTAAACGGATAGGCTGTATTCTCAGTGATGTCACTGGTTCCTAGTGACTGGATAGGCTGTATTCTCAGTGATGTCACTGGTTCCTAGTGACTGGATAGGCTGCATTCTCAGTGATGTCACTGGTTCCTAGTGACTGGATAGGCTGCATTCTCAGTAATGTCACTGGTTCCTAGTGATGTGATAGGCTGCATTCTCAGTGATGTCACTGGTCCTAGTGACTGGATAGGCTGCATTCTCAGTAATGTCACTGGTTCCTAGTGATGTGATAGGCTGCATTCTCAGTGATGTCACTGGTTCCTAGTGACTGGTTAGGCTGCATTCTCAGTGATGTCACTGGTTCCTAGTGACTGGATAGGCTGCATTCTCAGTGATGTCACTGGTCCTAGTGACTGAATAGGCTGCATTTTCAAAGATAGTTGTTTATCCCACAAAATGGCTGCCTGCACTAAGTGTAGTTATGGTTTGTTTAAAATTGTCTCTTTATATCCAATGAGTATATAACATTTTTTCATGTTGATTTCCCTGTTTGGGTGATGCCATTTGCTTTATGTCTCTGAATGAGATTTCATATCAATAGATGTAAATATGCAGGGAAGTAGGGGTCTATTTGCTGTATAACGTATCTCCATATGTTTTAGTACTTACAGGAAGGTTAAACGAACCCAACACCCAAAGGGCATTTTCCTAAGCTCAATTAATATTTTATAAATGTATCAAACCCAGGAAGATATCAAACTTATAACAAACTAAACATTTCTCCCATAATGTATGTTATAATACTCTATGTTGTAAAAGCAGATGTTGGTTTCAGATCCAGTGCTGACGCTCCTCTCCGTTTCCCTGCTGATTTTTCTGTGATCCCTGTCTTTGATCTCAGCTGTCTCTGTGATGCAGAACATTTGACCAAGTTGGATCTATGAGCTTTGTCTTGTAGAGTAACGTGACTGACGCCATAATCATCCTCTGCGAGTCTGACCGGAGTATCCCGGGATCATAGGAGATTGTGGCAGCTGATTAAACAGTCTCTCATCAATTTTATAACTGAATTAATATTACCCTCTAGTTGAGCCAAAATTATAAGTGATCTTATAATGATATTGTCCAGGGGTGCTCTGTAATAAATCTGCCCTGCACCCCAAAAAATGCCATAAAAGATAAAAAGACTGCCACATGTCTCATGGGGGTCACATACTGAAACACGACAATGGATGTCATACCAAACCCACCAAAACGGTGTCAGCTCTTCCAATTTTTTTCCCTCCACCCAAAATCTATTACCTCTTACTACAATTTATTTATTTTTTTTAATGACATGAACACTGTAAAGCAAAATATTTTTAAAAATATTCCCGATGATCCCATTTTCAAAGAAAAAAAATGGCTAAATTTTGGAGAACCGACATTGCCAGAAGAGCTCTGTGATCATCTCCTCCTACGTGAGCAATGTAAGGCGTGAAGAGAAGCTGATGGAGGGGATCACCCTTTCACCCAAACACGTGCGCCCATTATAAGCAGCTTAAGAAGTAGACACGGAAGTTTCTGTGTTATCAATAGGTCCAGCCGTCAATCAGCCCCCTCTCTCCGCACATTGGGTGGCCTTGTCCCCTGCAGACCAAACAGATATTAGTCAAACTGGTGTTAAGAAAATACTTCCACTAATTAGTGCAGGGGATGTGTATTTCAGAGACTGTAGCATGTTTGTTTATCAGCTATCTGTGTATATAGCACCAGCATGGTGAAAGCTATACATCAAGGCTTTTCCCTCGCAAATCCTAGACAAGCTCATATTTGGAGTTCAATAAACCAAATAAGCTTTTGGCTGGTGACAGCAAACATCGGGTATGGCTGAAATACAGAGATGTTGTATCTTAAGTCACTTTGTATAGCAGTCGCTCGCAGCCGCAAGGCCGAGACTTCTTATTAAGGATAAAATAAATAGCCTGTTCTTGTGTGTCTTAAAGTATCCATCAGCAGAACAGAGTAAGGGCTGACATTTTGCATATTCATACATTTACAATACAAATACATTTTGTATTTCCCCAACTCAAACTCAATCTTTCAAAAACTTGAATTAATAATATTCCCACCCAAAAACAGAAGCTTCCTGCCTGACATTTCTATTTCTGTTGATAACGTGACCGTAAATCCCACCCCGCAAGCTCGCTGCCTAGGTGTAATCCTTGACGCACAAATATCCTTTGTTCCCCACATTGACTCTATATCTAAATCATCATCCAGAATACGCACATATCTCATACAAGACACTGCAAAAACCTTAATTCATGCACTTATCATCTCCAGCATCGACTATTGCAATTCTCTCCTTACTGGTCTTCCCAAAATCAGACTTGAACCCCTACAAATTATTTTGCACGCAGCAGCTAGATTGATTTTCCTTGTAAACCGTTCTTCCTCTGCTAAGCCACTCTGTCAGTCTCTACATTTGTTGCCTGTTTTTCAACTAATCCAGTTTAAAATTTTTCTACTAACGTACAAGGCTGTCAACAAAATTGCACCAATATACATCTCCTCACTTGTCTTAAAATATCTCCGAACTCGACACCTCCGTTCTGCACAAGATCTACGTCTCTCTTCCACTCTCATTACATCCTCCCATTGCCAGTTACAGGACTTTTTTCAGGCTGCACCCATTTTGTGGAATTCCCTCCCACGCACGGTAAGATTTTCCTTCCTTCAAGCGTTCACTGAAAACCCACCTCTTCAGACAAGTTTATAATATTCCTCAACCAGTATCTTAATATCCCTAGGTTACCCTATTACCACCCTCTACACAGCTAACACAAGACAACAACCCTCTGACCAACATTGCTGTGTGACTGATCACACAGCCCACTCAATACTTTTTACCTTTGCATTCTAGCTGGTCCAATGTTTAATATGATGTCACACGTGCCCTTGTGTATCAAACTCCCATTGTCCCATAGATTGTAAGCTTGCGGGCAGGAATTACTCAGTATTGTTTTATTAATGTTTGTTCCCAATTGTACAGCGCTGACGCTATATAAATAAATACTGATGATGATGATATTAAACCAACAATGTAACAACTCACTACATTTTTTTTTTGCACGTTGAGTATTCGTGTTTCACTAAATGCCTAAATTTAAGAAACTTAGTACGACCTCTGCAGGGTAGAACTTTGCGTAAGTACTTCAGGGTTGGGTTTGAGAAAAACTTGGATTATTGTCTTTGTCCATTTGTCCTTCCATCTGGACAATATCTGTGTCATTGGTCGCCAAACCACCCCATTTTTAACTGTTGACAAGGCACTCTCATCTTCATCAGCTTTCCGTTTATCTTCAAATGTGTATTTTGTGAGTGTGGTCAAAAAGTTAAATTTTTCTTTCGTCCGTCTGCACTTTGTTTGAAAAGTTTCTGGTTGACGTGAGGATTGTTTTGCATACTTCAATCGATGACTTTTGTGATAAGATTGTAGGAGAAGCTTCCATAAAGATCACTTTCATGTAAACGTGCTGTAGGTCTGAGCTGAACTTTTCCGCTGGTTCTCTGCAGTAATATGTCTCATCTACTCCATCAAACATCTCAGCATGTTGGGTCTGCTCTCTCCATTCATGGGCTCCTCTGAGCAGCTGAATGATGGCTGAAAAATAAAGACAGTTGACTATTACAAAGTACAGAAAACTATCAATAGATACCTAAAAGCTTCCAGCGTAGAATGTCACTGTCCGAAACATCAAGAAGAGATGAAGGTTATGGGAAACTGTTGAGGTCAAGGCAAGATCTGGAAGAAGCAGAATAATAGAGCATTTAATCTACTCTAAGGGGTATTCAATTGACCGCAAGTTTTTTTTTTCCACGCAGCATTGAAAAAAAAAATCACAAGTGGGTTTTTACCTGCTAGAGCGACCGTCTTTAGTAAACGCAGCGTTAAAACTCATGCAATTCAATTGAAGAATAGGTAGCGCTGTCCCCGCTCGTTAATCATTGGTGCTTGCGAATTTTTTTGGGGAGTGAAGGGGAGGGTTTAATGCAGTCATGTAAAAAAAAAAAGCATTAGCATACATTATTTTGCATTACACAACCTTTCTATTTTATAATATCTACATTACAGTACTTTCTTTTAGCATATTTTTTTATTTTACTATTTTTTACTATAGAATCATTTATACCATGTCAAAACACATTAGTACATACATATTAGTACAAAAAACATACATAAATATAACTAATTAGTGATTTCATGTTTTTTAATTTTTTAATTTTTTTTTTTCATTCTTTTTTTAAAATAAAATCAACTTTTTCATGTTAGGCATTACTGATAAACAAAGTTTATCTTTTTTTCCCATTATTACATGATTTCAAATAGTTTTCATTTTTTATTTTTAGCACACCCCAAAGAGGTGCGAGATAAAACAGCATATTGGCCTGTTTAACGCGCCGCGTTAAAAAACTATTGAATAGCTTTTAACGCGGCTGCCTCTCGCACATCCTATACTTTCAGTAGACCTTCTACTGAAGCGCGAGAGGACCGTTTAAGCAAAAAAAATGGTGCGTTAAAAATGTAATTGAATAGCGGGTAAAGTTAAGGGGCTCCAAAATGAAGACAAACTGCGTTAAAACGATTTAACACGGTGTTAAAAATATCTCGCGGCCAATTGAATACCCCCTAGAATTGACTACAACTGGGTTAGTGTAAGACATAATGATGCAATCAAGTTTTTAAAAAGAAAGTATTAAGTCATCCACTGTAACTGTTGCACGTGTCACATTCATAGTTTTATATTTTTTAAGTCTTTTAAATTCAGCAAGCGAATAATAATTGTGCGTTAAAATGTACAGAAATATGTTTAAGTTTGTACCCTGCAGAGCTTGTGTGAACTTATTTTCACTTATCCTGAAAGGAAGCGACTGGTGAGTTTCATAGACCCATCAACCTTCACGTCACACTGATTTTCCTTCGTTTCCAGTTTCATAAATACTGGAACTCGATGTACTTCAGAAAACCTCTCCTAACTATACATTAATGTTATTCTACTCACTGCACAGAATAGTTTCCTATACAATGATTGACATGTGTTTGGTTTTGTTATAAATATATTATTATTTTTATGCCATATTAAAAAATACATCAACATTTGCAAGGATCCAAAACCTCCGCGGGTCATTTGACAACAAGTCAGTATTCAATAAATAGCACATTGGTTGGTTTTACTACGATGTCAAGTGCAATTTCTACAGTCATATCGTGTCCCATATAAATCTTGTAACATACCAGATTATATATGGTATAATGTACAATATACAGTGTCAGTTGCAGATTACAAGTGCAGATTACTAGTGATGACGGCTGTGTATACAGCTAGAACATGTGACTGTAATCAGGAGCAAGTATAAGAATGATTTTTATATACAGTAGACATTCATAACATTCTGATAAATGTATTTCATGGGGCGATAAAAACAACTTTTTTTTTATTTAATGTTTTGTCATTAATGACTATGGGCCTGATTCATTAAGGGAGTTAAGCAAGAAATTGAGTAAGTTTTCTGGACAAAACCATGTTACAATGCAAGGAGTGCAAATTTATTTTTTTTATTTTGCACATAAGTTCAGTACTGGCTGTTTTTTCATGTAGCACACAAATACTTGATAGCTTATTTGTACACTGAAATTTAAAGTTGATCTAGGGGAAAAAAAGGCAGTATTTTCCTTATGTGCAAAGTAATAAACTAATATGCACCCCTTGCATCGTGACATGGTTTTGTCCAGGAGAGAACTTAAGTAAAAAAATGAATACTGTCCTTAATGATTCATATATATATTATTGACAGATGACATTAATTGATTCTTTTTTTCTCTATGTGTTCTTTTGTGACTTTATATTCCACATATATTTTGGACGTATCCTGCAGTGTGTTGTCTGTTAGATCAGAGTGGACCTAGACCTGTTTCTAACATCACATTTATCTTCACATCCGCTCCTTGTTGCAAACGGACGAGCGTACACCCCACACCTGCATTCTGCGCTTGTGTCACACACAGATTTTTCCTACGCATCCCGAAAATGCCGGCGTACGTGTATTAATATACACATTGGTAAAAATAGCACAACAAATTATCTTTCTATTAAATCTGGTGGGGCGGGGAACGTTTTACACTTTGCTCCCATAATAACCTGGAGAAACCATGTGGAAGTAATTAGAAATGTCCAATTTGACGTGCTGAATTACCACAGGGCAATTAAAACGCTTTTTGCATCAGCCGTTTACCCAACTGGAGACCACGGACTCAATCAGAACGTGTACGGAAATTCTTTACAGAAACAAGCTGCCTTGAGATGTCTTCACCCCCTGAATCATCGACCTCACTTGTCAAAGATACATTCTGAAGCCATTTCCACTGCTCTCAGCAATCACTGTGATAGGAGGGAAGCTGTTTCCTGCAGGGTGGAATTATAAGACCTGTGTTTAAGTAGCGGAATGTTCAGTGTCAGTATTACAGTTCAGAGTGAATATATAGACAAGGTCAATTATGACGGAGAGAGAAAGTGTCTGCGAGTTCGTTTGCGGACCTCGTGTAGTTCTAAAGACTGCGCTTCAATGTCCTCAGCAAAATGCGGAGCAAGGACATATTGCACAGTATTATCTAACTGTGGGCAGAGGAGGGCTGGCAAATTTTAGCCCGGAGGGGGGGGAAGGGGCGCAAGAGCAGACTCAGCAGCCTATTGGGAACATTTTAAAGAAAAAAAAATGCAGGGGGCCCAGCCCAAAATAGCCCCCTATGGGACCAGCCTGGGGGGGAAGGGGGTGGCAGATACCCCAATCCCAGATTTCCCCTGCTATTGGGGGACAGGTACATTGAGTTCCTACACACATAATAAAGTGTTCTGGAGTTTCTGTGACACCAGTTGTCCTGAGCTTTTACACCACGAGAAGTTGCCAGAAATATGTGACTCTTGAAATAAAGTCTCATCCTCTTACTGTTGTAATTATACAAGAACCATCGAAAAAATTAAATTACTGATGGGGAGAAGTCAAATGTTATAGAAGGCCCCACTTTCTAGACCCCAATTTCCCAATTGGCGTCCTCAATATGGATGGGCACGTATGTATGCACCTAAACGTCATGAGCACTCTGCAGTTATAGATGTGCTGTTGTGACATCCTCATCATCATCATTTTATTTATATAGCGCCACTAATTCCGCAGCGCTGTACAGAGAACTCATTCACATCAGTCCCTGCCCCATTGGAGCTTACAGTCTAAATTCCCTAACATAGACACACACTCACACAGAGGGAGACAGACAGAAAAGGAGACAGAGAGGGAGAGACTACTGTCAATTTTGATAGCAGCCAATTAACCTACCAGTATGTTTTTGGAGTGTGGGAGGAAACAAGAGCACCCGGAGGAAACCCACGCAATCACAGGGAGAACATACAAACTCCGCACAGATAAGGCCATGGTCGGGAATCAAACTCATGACCCCAGTGCTGTGAGGCAGAAGTGCTAACCACTAGGCCACTGTGCTGCCCATGACATGCCTGTGACATGCCTGAAACATGCTGTAAAATCCCTGAAATGTACTCTAACCCCCCATCCCTGTTCCGTCATATACTTTCACATACTGTCAGTAGGCACCACACCTGCATCTATGTATAGAGAGAAGTCAATTCTCTCTGACTCCCGTCCGATCTCTTCCGCTCTGATAGAGAATTATAATGAGGAGAAAGAAATTATAAGATGCCCACAAGTATATAGGCTGGGATGTAAATGGACCAAGAAAAAATGCTTGGGTTATACAGGCTTTAGACCAGTGATAGGCAACCTAATACAATTCTGGAGCCACATAGTCGGTCCTCTAACCTTCAAAAGGGCCACATATTACCCTTATTCTCAGTAATAAGATAAAACAATACTTCTAATCAGAGAAAGAGACACCGATCTGTAATAACATATCAGCATTTTACACAAGTGTTACAAGCTGTAACAAGCACATCTAACAATAAAGCAGGAAGGAGCTGGGGCCGCAGGAGACGGCTACAAGGGCCATATATGGCCCCAGGGCCGCCATTTCTCCATAGCTGCTTAAGACTATTTCATGCAGGTTTTGGGAAGATTAAATGAACAGTAATTGTATAAAGGTTTATGATATTTAGACCCATCAGCCACAAAATGTTATCACACCCTGTGCTCTGTACATTCACTAGAATCATTATTCACTCGCTGTAGACTAGTTACCGTCGGGTGGCGGGTGGAGGGTCGTCAATTCTTTAAATGATCTACAGTACATGTGTGTGAGTCCCGGGAGTAGGATACGTCATGTGTTCCAGGGACGTCCAGCTACCAGGCTCACGCATCAGTCTCTACGTACATTACTCATGTTTACATCCAGCTTCTCAGAGATGTAATAAGCTTGATGGTAGACGGGGAACACAAAGTCCTGTTCACTATCTTCCCCAAAGGGACCCTATGCTGAAAATTAACTCTTAAAAGTGATATATAACTTTTATTGCTTAAAAAAACGAATGCACCGCCGCGTCTGAGAGATGCTTAAACATATTAACGGTCATTTGCAAAGCTGCTCACACCGCCAATCGCATTATGTAGCGCCATGTAGACATTTGCACCTGTTTGCATGAGTGCCTCACGATGGCGGCGAAGGCAGGAGCGCAGAGCGTGCTTTAATGGCGGGAAGCTGACCATTTAGGGGGTGTTCCCACGTTAGCGGGTCTGCAGAGAGTCTGCGCTCCCCACTCTTCAAGCAGCGACAGCACGACAGGTAAAGAGGAGGCTGAGAACGAGCTGGGTCATCAAACTGTTGTGATGTAAATATGACCACATGATGGGTTTGAGCAACTTGCTGGAACAATCTGCAGTTCATTGGAAATATTTGCTGTCATTTCATTGGTAAGAGTTTTAGGAGGTCACATGACCACGTTCTACAGCTTGGAATTATGAGGTAGGGAATGAAGTGATTGTTGGCTTTGCTAATAATCAGAGACAAGATAAAATTAGCAGTGAATGAGGAAATAAGCTGACAGTGAATGGAACATCCTGAGTCTGATTCATCTTCAGACCTAGGTCCCTTTATGTTCCGTATCCCGTGTGACATTGATCTGAGCATGGTCATCAACGAACCTTACACCAGTGAACACAACTACATGCAATTCATGTCTGAACGCAAACAACACTTACGGCTTGAATATAAATGGAAATACACTTCCTCACAAGAAGCATGCAGGGTGCATCCAAAGATGAATCAGCCCCTTGTGTTCAAGCATTCTAATTGGGAAAGCAGAAAAAAGAAGCGGCCTATGCTCTTTGTGGGGGCATTAAAAACACTGGATGAGTAACGTTATGTCACTTATTCAGTATTTTCGGTACCACCTTACCATTAATACCCTCGCCATCAGCCTGCATTAGCCTTATTGGTAACCCTGTATCCCCAAAGAAATCAGGAACCCACAAAGGAGAGTGCAAACAGCGCTCTATTTCAGGACTACAATTTGGAGCTATTTAGAGCTGTAGACACTCAGCGCAATAACACTGGCAGCTGTAGCAACATGATTACAGGCGCAGAAGGCGGAGCTACCAAAGGCCTAGTCTTGTGGACTACTCCAATGTGTATTTTTCTGGAACCCCTACAGCACAGAGATTGGTTTCCCAGATGAGGAGGAGGTAAGGTGAAGGGTAATCAAAAGCGTTGGGGGGAACTTTAAAATTGTCCACAAAAAAGGTGGAATTATCTTTTGCTGCCAGGACTGTGGTGGACCAAACCAGCAGCCCATTTGGCTGTCCTAACTCCCCTACCTTTCCTGTAAATCTCCCGGTCATCCCCCTGTCTCCTAATGGACTCAGCATCTGATCGCTCCCAATATCTATTTTGCTAGTTGAGCACCACCTTGAAACATCCCTCCCCAACACCTGGCATCGGGACATGGGGAGTGGTCACGATGCGAGGGGGGAGTGGCCACCTCACAATGGGGGCATAGCCACTCCCCCTACAAGGCTGGGCAGCACAGTGGTTAGCATTGCTGCCTCACAGCACTGGAGTCATGAGTTCAATTCCCGACCATGGCCTTATCTGTGAGGAGTTTGTATGTTCTTCCTGTGATGATGAAGGCTGCTTAGTGCTGTAAAGTTCTAGGCTTTCCCTCAGTAACCTCCCACCCCCTCCAAACACTGCAGTAGGCACCAATCGCAGGTTCGTTGTACCCGTTCAACTGTGATACCACCCAACATTTCCACCCGCGGGACAAACATTGCCCATGTGCGACTGGGGGACAGAGGCCTAAAATCGGGACTGTCCCACTGAAAAGCGGGACAGTCGGGAGGATTGCTGAAATTACTTATATGGTTGCCCAAGGGGTGATAACTTGTACAACGCAGTAGTATAGCCGTCAAATAAGTATAGTTCTAACTCGAAGTGGAAAGAGGAACAGCAGGAAGTTTAATAATTATATTAAATAAAATTCACAGGTAGGATCTAAATCTGCTGCTGTACAAACAAATAGGCAGCAATATTCTCATTGTTCTATTTTGGCATAATCCCATTCAGTATAAATATCCAGCTGTTTTGTTTTGGGCAGCTCGACCCTTTCCAGTCATTACACAGTTTACAGAAACATTTAATTCTCATATTCACACGAGCATCCAAAAATAAGTTAAATTTTCCATCTCTGCTCCAGGTATTTAGCAGTAACCCAAATGTGTTAAAAATATGAAATATCTTACAATATTGTCCATTTATAACCCAGATGGATTTGGGAATGAAATTCAGAAGCCATCAAACTTGTGGCCAAGACTCAAGATTCCACCTAAATTTTGCATAATAACCAACTTAACTTTCAGTGAAAAGAAACAAATTGAAAATAGTTGTTTATAAGGAACAAAAAAAATCTCCTCAGTCTAGTATAACTAATAACTGTGGGTAATTAACGTACAACGTAGAATGGGATTCCGTGAAAGAAATGGATACAAAATAACATGTGCTCTTCATAGACGTGAAATAAATTGTCTCAGGAGAAAGCCGTAATCTTAACGTCAGTTTGGAACAAAGAGAATAGTTTGAGTCTCTAAGCAACATAATGTGGAATCTGGGATCCTCCACGCTGCCTTTCAAGGGGCGACCTGTAAATAAATTCTAATTATTGCTATTGTCCACTTAGAACTATAGGCTTCACTTTAGATGAAAATAAACGGTTGAGGTTTTTTTTTCTTTCTTGGATCAGGATTATTTGCTCCAGGGAAAAGATACCAAAAAGTAAAATAAATCAGACTATTTTGCCTAATTCTTACAGTTATTTTAAGCTACGTTGTTGGTAGATTGGTTTAATAAGAAAAAGTGAAATGCTCCTTTATTTGTTTTAAAGAAAAATGCTTAGTAGGAAACAGAATTAAATTAAATTAACCCCTTAATTATTTTAAATGTTTTACACCCCAATAACCAGGCCATTTGGTTGGTTTTTTTTTAGAATATACAGGTCTTGTCGGTACACCAGGGGGAAACGTATTTTACATTTTACCCGGCAGAATTTCTGTTAATAGATTTTATTTAAAAAAAAAAAAAAAATTCATGGCGCACTGCACTTGCTGTTGTAAATCTATAATCTATAACAATATCTGAAGATATCAAGGGACTGATTCATCAAGCACAAATCTGCCCATTTTGAGTGAATCGTACGCAAAATCACTCCGCGCATACCCAGAACCGGGAGATACAGCCATGAATGCAGACCTCTTCCGCGCGCCTACGTGCACAAAGGAAATTTACTACAGCCTGCGATTTTGAGGAGTAAACGGGGCGGGGGAGTTTTGTCGTAGTGTATTTACAGTAGGGGCGTGCCAAACACAAGCGCACGCAGCCACGCCCGAATCCAGCTCTTCTGTCTAAAAGTTACTTGTTTTTGTGCCGTATCTCTTGCTCTAGCTACAGGGCTAGTCTAAGTCCTGATCAGTAGTGATGACAGTCTCGTATGCATGCTATAACATGTGCTTGCATCCAGGAGCAACTGTAACAATGTATTTTATGTTCAGTAGACATTAATAAGATCCTGATAAATGTATTTCATGGATGAAAAAAAGTAACAAAAAACACTTTTTTTTTAAACTACTTAAACGTTAATGTCTTTATTATTATCAGGTAACAATAATACAAATTTATTATTTTTTTCTTGTGCGTTCTTTTGTGAATTTATAATTCACATAGGGATTGGACACATCGTGCTGCGTCCAGTGTAGTAGAGCACAGCAGACCTACACCCGAATTTAAAAGCACACGCATCTTGAGATCCGTGCCTTGAGGAATTCAGGCAGACACAAAGCCTAAATACATGCGTATAATACTGAACCTGATTTGCGCTCATAATACAAGCCAAGATGAATTAGGCCCCAAAACACTTGTGCACTGCAAATCACATAGTGAAATGATCTTGGAACATACAATATTATCTTTAGAGATCAGTCACTTCCAAGCTGCATGGAGCAGCGTTTCGGCAAATCCTTTTAGAATACTCGGATTTTATGTACAACACTAAGACACACTCAGTTTCAAAAGACCAAGAGGCTTCTATCAAAGAAAGAAGAGTAACTTTCCTCCAATCATCTATAAGCATAAGGCAACCAATCACTGAACAGAGGCGTGTATCTCTTCTCCAATGAGAGTGCTAAGAAATACTACAGATGCTTTGCAGTGCAGGCACCACAAATTCAAATGCTGCGTATAAAATGTATCATAAGATTAAATCGCTAGATCAAATAAGGTAGAGTTCATTCATATATTCATTTCCTTAAGTAGATATTAAATTCCAACATGCTACATGAAAAAACAGTCAGTATGTAACATATGTGCAAAACAGAAAACTAATTTGCACCCCTTGCATTGTAACATGGTTTTGTCCAGGAGACTTAAATAAAAAAATTTCTTAATTTAAGTTCCTTAATGAATCAGGCCCCTAGAGGATAAGACCAGGGTAATTTTTTTTAAAAAAACAACTATGCTGCTCATTCAAAATAAATCATTTATTGTGTAATTGTTTTATTCTTTTTGTAAAATGTTCCCTATTGCTAATTAATTTCATGCAGTTCGTATAACCCCAGAAATATGCCCCAAGATGCAGTCACCTTCAGACAAGAGAGGTGCCATATGTAAGTATGTCACAAGGCCATGAATAACCTGCCATAGCATCACTACAGGAATATATATACATATCATTAAATACCATGATTCACATGGGTATCCGATGCCTCTGTCCAGGGCCGGATTAACCCGAGGTCTAACTGGGCTATAGCCCAGGGGCCTCGGGCATCCAGGGGGCCCTTCAAACTCCTCAGCAGCATTATTGATAGGTCGGGGGCGCCCCCGCCCCCGGCCCGATCGATGCTGCTGAGTACTGTCAGTGCAGTCCTCCGTCCCGGCGCGCTGTAGTCTGCTTACTGAGGATATCTTGCGAGAGTTCATGAACTCTCGCGAGATCTCCTCAGTAAGGAGCTTACAGCGCGCCGGGACGGAGGACTGCACTGACAGGTAAGTGCTTGGGGGGGTCCTCGCGGGGGGTGGGGGGCGGCGGACGGCTCACATTGGGGGCCTCGCGGGGAATGGAGGGCCCCTTAGCCCAGGGGCCTCCATTCCCTTAATCCGGCCCTGCCTCTGTCATAAGTCTGCTGCAGCCATAAATCAGCCACTACCACACTTATATTACATCACACCTACACCTTTGCCAAACACCAGGGGGTAAATGTATGAACATGCGGGTTCTTCAACACCGCGTGTTCAGCGTGTTCGGTGATTAAATTTCAAGTGGCGCTGCATTGTAAAGGGAAACTTCCCTTTACAATGCAGCGCCGCTTGAAATTTAATCGCCGAACACGCTGAACACGCGGTGTTGAAGAACCCGCATGTTCATACATTTACCCCCAGAGTTCTCTATTAACGGTATTTGCCAACTAGACAAACACCAGGTTGGGTCTTGCCTGAGCTCAGATCTTCCAACACTCTGAGGCTTCATCTCACGGAGGTTAAAAAATATAAGACCCGCAGCAGCCCGCATCGAGGAGAACCCCCCACCCTTTTCTCTTCGACTAGAGAGTGGGTTAAGGTGCATCTCATATCAGCCACAGACCCCCGGGGACATGCAAGAATCTAGAGGACCAGTTGATTTCTAGAACATAAGCTCTCACCGGCAGCGTCCTCTCTACCTATTGTCTCTACTGTCCATCTCCTTCGTATGTCCTCATCATGTCTGTTGCTACATTCTGTGTGAGTCCCTACAATTTTACTCATACTCATCTGTGCTACTGATGTGTAACTGTCTCATCTATTTGTAGTTTTGCAGTTATGCCCTATGTGTACTAGTATGATTGTCGGGCACTACAGAATCTGTGTCATCTTATACCGGGCAGCACAGTGGCTCAATGGTTAGCACTTCTGCCTCACAGCGCTGGGTTCATGAAATCGATTCCCGACCATGGCCTTGTCTGTGTTCAGTTTCTATGTTCTCACCGTGGTTGCGTGGGTTTCCTCCGAGTGCTCCGGTTTCCCCCCACACTCCAAAAACATACTAGTAGTTTAATTGGCTGCTACAGGAGTAACTGGTTAGATCAGGGATTTAGATTCTGAATGCGGTCTGGGGGTACTCATGCACCTTCTATGGCATTGAAAAGCAATAAACTAGATTTAGTGTTGTGGGATAAGATATTTAAATGAAATTAAAAGGATCGAGAAGGTGCACATTTGGGGCATTCACCATTTAGTGGGTGACCGTATTGGAGGTGCTGGAGATAGTGAGTTCTATACTTTCAATGGGTTGTCATCCCCTACCAGTAATTAAAAATATTATTTTTAAATTACAATTTACAGTAAGTATCTTGCTGATACGTTAATTTGCTGTACCAAAATTTGTAATATAAACACTATCTACAACCAAACAGGGCTCATGCATTTTAAATACAGAGGTGTTGTTGGGCCCCGCGGTGGGATTGATCTGCTCTCAAGGTCTCCGCATTGCTCTTCTGAGAACATACAAACTCCGGGTGTCCCACTCAGGGGTCAGCCCGTGGCCATGTGCTATGTTGCACCAAATGCTAACCAGCCACCACGGCCCCCGCAAATATAGTTGCAGAGTGATTTTATGGGGATGATAAACAAAAGCGGAATGTGGGGTGCATCTATGTGGATAACTAGCTGCCTTCAGCTTATAACAAAATGTGCTTTGTGTCAGTACATATTCAGCAGTAAGTAAATGACCGTTAATCTGTCAATATGTCAGCAAATTAAATATAGCTAAAAAAAAAGAAAATAGTATTGCCCAGATTGTGAACTACATACATTAACTAGAACAACATGCCTGTAGCGGATCTGTAGTCAGATTTATTTTCACCATTTCTGGGAACCCCATGGGTCCAAGTAAAAAAAATCTTGTAACTTTTTCCCTACAAGTCTCTGAGGGAAGATTTGCCGTGGTCAGTTGCTGTCAATAAACACTGAACATACATGCAGCTTTGCACGGTACCTTACGTGACGTTCGACCATAAGAGCTAAATGGATTCCATCATGTCCTGAGCTTTAGAACAAATCAGAGATTTACTTATCACTTTCTCTGGCCACGATCATGATTTATGATAATTGTTTATCATTCCGCAAGTGTGAACTAATCATCTAAAAAGTTTTTCTAAATTGCGCTTTAATTGCGTATTTGACTTTATTACAATGAAATACTTGAAAGATATGCAAATTAAGTTATGAGCTTTTCCTTAGTGTTTTCTATAAGGTTGAAGCTACGTGCCCAGCACTGAACGTCTTTCTACAAACCTTCCTCTGTTTCTTAGCCAAACAACAATAAAAACCCCCGTTCTCCTTTCATCCACATCTGGACGCTGAAGTAACAGTGACCCGTGGAATTCGGCATTTTATCTGGGATTGCCGCAGACGAAGATGGAGGGGTTCCTCTCGCTGTGTTTATGGAAGATCTGGTCCCATCGGGGCAGGATATTTCATGAAGTGATTATTGGAAAAACACACCAACGTTATTGGTAGGGGGGGAGGGGGGGATATGAAAATGTACCGGAGACCACCAGATGGGAGGAAATGAAAGGGTAGAGAAAATATTAACCTGGCTGTCATTCATTAACAATAATAGGATTTCTTTATAGGAATATGGTTAAATAATCTTTTGAAATAACCATCTATTTATTTTATATTTTATATTTTTTGTCTTGTAATAAAGTGTCAATATATTTGCGCAGTAACCACCGCGCTGAGCCGTGGAAATAACCAATGTGTTTCTGCATTTCATGTATATATGGGACATGGTTATTTGTACTTTGTACGTTCTATATCTTATTTTTCAACAATGAATATGTTATCTACAGGACGTTCTTTATCTCACAGTTCATTGACTGGAGTTGTGCAGAACAGGTCAGAATTTCCTCACTGTTCTAAAGCTTTGATCTTCTTGCTGTTTTATCCTCAGGATCATTACATTATGTTCAAAGTTTCTTCTTGTGTTTACAGGTGTTATTTATAGTGACTATACCTGCTTTGATGGCGGGTCATGGTCCACGGGGCGATGAACCCACATGCCGCAACATCGGAGGTCAAAATATTAGATACTAGAGCGACTCGTACCATGATGTCATCGGTCAATTGTAACAGCACTTATTTAGTGTATCTTATTACACACATTTGTAACCATTCTAAACACATGTTCAGACATCACTTCCCTGAACATTGTAACAATGTCAGCAACAAAAGAAACACAGTTGAGCTTTAAATTAATATTCACCACATCAGATACAAAGGGCTAGATTTACTAAGCTGCGGGTTTGAAAAAGTGGGGATGTTGCCTATAGCTACCAATCAGATTCTAGCTGTCATTTTGTAGAAGGTACTAAATAAATGAAAGCTAGAATCTGATTGGTTGCCATAGGCAACATCCCCACTTTTTCAAACCCGCAGCTTAGTAAATCTAGCCCAAAGTGTATATTCGTGACAGACAACAAACACACTTGGCACAAGTTTGTAATAGGTTTAACAGACTGTGGGCAAAGCCAGGTTAATATATATAGATATCTATATATATATATATATATATATATAGATATATATAGATATATAATATATATATATATATATATATATATATATATATATTTATACATATATTAGAGATATGCGCTGACCGCCGTGTTTTGGTTCTAAAATATCTTTTTGTTTTGGTTTAATTACAGGTTTTGCCCAAAAGGTTTTGGAGCTAGATTTAATTAAATATTGTGAAAAACAGGTAACATTATGTGATTTTGAGCTATTTTTGCTCCTATATTCCTATTTATATCATTAACATTCATTTACAGTCTATTTTCTAATGATCTCTTCTCAACTGTCCAAATTTTCACAAATTTTGGCTAAAGTCTGCAGCGATCTGTCTGGCTAAGATTAGCGACAGAGCAGCGGCAAAGATTCAGCGCAGTTTACTAAAAGATACAATCGCCATTTCTGCTTTCATTTTCTTTTAATTCAATTCCATATCTCACATTATAAATCGTAGTTTCGTTCCTACATTTGGACCTTTGTCAAGACAACCACATAGAGCAACAGGAAAGACAGATATTAAAAAGAAAGAAACATGTACTAACCTGACTTCTTATGCAACTCTAGATTGTCTGCAGCTGCAGCTCATCATTCATCACAAGGTGATAGTCTGCAGATCATTGCAGAATATATGAGGCAATGGTTCCCATGTACTCTCTATAAGGCACTGCAAACAGTATACATTCCACCCTGGAACACATAAACCGGAAGAGCCAAAATCATAAGCATACAAACGGGCTTTCACTAAAACAACCAAACTCAGCGATTCCTAGATGAGTCACTGGGACACTTGCCTGGCAGGTGTGTATACCCCAAGAGTACCTAAGACATGTACCACGGAGGTGCAGTAATGCACCTCCAGTATCAAACGCACTCTCCGGCTTGGAACGCATTAACTGGATGCCAAGCGTTTTGGTTCCATAATTTCCTGGAAATTAAATGATGTTTTGCCTCATTTTCGGATCCAATATTAGCGGGGTTTTGCATCTACTCAGAACCCCAAATCTCATATATATATATACAAGTTAACCCGTGCATGATACTCATGCATTCTAGTCAAATCAAGCTACTTAAGGTATTAAAAAGGTTATTGTCATGCATTTGGGCCTAGCCCAGGCCTCCTCAGGGGAAGAGCGTTACTTCCCGACGCAAGCGCCGTTTTTAACGTGGTTTTGTCCACATGTCACCACCTCATCATTTTTCTCCATCACCTCATCCTTCATCTTCATCGCCACATCCTTCATCAAGCTACTTAAGGTGTTAAAAACTCCCCACTGTCACCCCCGGCAACCACCAACCACTCCCAACTGTCACTTCTGATTCAAGAAATATATAGGTCAGTGTATAACTCTGCCCAGCAGGTGGTGCTGCAGCTTGGTTTTTTTTTTCCCACACACGCCACTAGGCATTTGTATATAAGATACATATGTTACAACTACTTACAGCTACTTGGCTCTGATGAATCCAAAGATCTCCTACACAGCTGTTCCTCTGGGGGAGATACAATTCACAAGACGTATCTCTGGAACAGCCCACGGAGACACATTAACGCAATGTTCAGACTAAAATCTCGGCTCATTTTTCCTCGAGCCCCCATAGAGGTGCATAGAAAGATGACCCGAGACTCCTTAATGTAATAGGCAGCAATATTCTTTGAAATGAATTTGCCAAAAGACTAAAGGGCTGGTGGCTGGAGGAATATATATTAGTGTTAAAATAAGTACTCGTTAATTATAACAATGCCAATGTAAGAACTCAACAACGCCGCTTCCACTTGTGCGGCTGTTTTAAATCTGCTTCTTACCTTCAGCTGCTGTTTCACATTGTATCTGAACCCAGAGAGGCCCAGCATCTCTATAAGGACATTCCTGCTGCCATACTTGTTAAATCGGCTTCACCGTGCTAAGGTAAAACATCATAATACTTGTTATATTTACACAGGGAATCTTACCGCCTTCCAGGGTTTATAGCTCAATGAAAACGACCCATAATCTATCAAAAGTTTACTATTTAGCAGCTCAGCAAGATGATCAAAACCAGAAGATTGTGATTACCTGCCATCCTCGGGTTCATATTATCTCACCAGGACCCTCAGAGAGGAGGAGGAAGATATGGTGTGAAGGGGGGTGAAGTGGAAGATGAAGGAGTTGGTGGGAGAAGGTGCCGGGCAAAGAGAAAAAAAAATTAGTTGTTAGGGGCACAATGTGGGTGGTGCGGGCAAGTGGTAGAATAAGTTGGGGTTAGATATGATAAAGGGGGTAAAGGGAGAGAGACACACAAAGGGAGACATAAACAACAGACACCCACAGAGACACACAAACACAAATGTAACCACTGAACATTCCGCACACACTCTCTCTGTGATACATTGTTTCAAAACAAAATAATGTTCTTTGTCAGACTAACTTCTGTCCATCTCACTGGCAGATTAAATCTACCATGGACTCCAGCCTTGTGCCCTCCGTGCCTTGTTAATACCCACTATGGGTGGCAAGCTTCATATTCACAGTAATAATGATACATGGCAGCATCATCTCTCAACGTTCATTAGAATATACAGCATACAGAGAGAGATCACTTTATATCTACCCAAGGTCATGCTTACACCACTGTGTGTGAATGGGGAGAGGTTTAAACCGACTTATAGCTGTCCTGGGGATTTAATATCTGAACTTTCATAGTTCTTAAAGTAACAATTTATTATCTTGAGGGCAGAGTTTCTCTGTAGTGTGGCGAGGGTGACATATATATAATATAATGCTCTCTGCGGTCCCGGGTACCTCACTAATCATATCATAATGGAGCCGTGGAATGTCCCAGGAAGATTTGTGGGTCTCTGAGCAGCCCCCATATGATGTCTAAGGTTATAGAAATGATATTCTCCTCTACTGCTGGGGATTAAAATGATAAATAATCAATATACCATTGATTAACAAGGTTAGGTAATGTGTCTATAGAAATAAGTACCTCCGTCTGACATACATCATGAGTTTTTATTGATAATACTGGTTAATTGTTAACAAAAATAACAAAAAAAGTATTTATTTTTTTCATATAAAAGGTTTATTGATATACAAATAACTAATAATTCATATAATAAATAGAAATGTAACAACTCACCAAAACTGCAGATGTTTGGTGATATTGAGGAACAGCAGTCAATAGCTTCATATGTGGGGGCACCACTGGGACATTAAAAACACTAAATGAGTGATATTATGTGGAGTTATTCAGTACTTTAGGCATCCCCTAAACTATGGCATCCGAGACAACACCTAGCTTCCCCTAATGATAGTGCCATGCAACCTCTCGCAATTTGCGCCTCCTCTCCATCCCTTTATCCTTAATCCTGTCCCACAAACCAAAATCTTTTTTTTGCATATTGGCGCAGTCCTGTGGCTGATCCGTGCTCACAATCCGCTCATCTCCTACCGTCAGCCAGAAAACATTTCTCCACCATTGCAGATGCAACCAACTTAGTCCTCAAATTGGTACAACAGTATTTGTTGAACAAAACAGAGTAATTGCTCTGCGGATTTGCACTTTTATAAATAAGCCTTAATGACACTAGATGGGACACAGAGCATCAGTATCTCCTGTTCTTATAAAGGAGTTTTATATATATATATATATATATATATATATATATATTTATTAATGTTTTAAGACATCTTTTTTCCTAATAGATCAAGTAAGTTGGTGTCCTCTGCTATTCATACTATTACTTAGGGAGTATGGTCTGCTTAGGACACAAAGCACTCTGCTATGTTCTTTAGATATGGTCACCAAAATTACCATGGTAACCGTATGATCATGTCAAAAAAGTAATATATCGACTATATTTTACATCCTGTTAGATTAATAACCTTTATTTATGTAGCACCAATGTATTATATTCATTCAAATCAGTGCCTGTCCCAGTGGAGCTTACACTATATACTCTCTATATATATAGTGCCCTGGCACCAGCGCTGTGAGTTTGACCAGATTGGATGGTGCCAATGCTGTGAGTTCAATTAGACTGGATGGCACCAGCACTGCGAGTTTGATCAGATTGGATGGCACCAATGTTGTGAGTTTGACCAGATTGGATGGTGCCAATGTGTGAGTTTAATCAGATTGGATGGCACCAGCACTACGAGTTTGATTAGAGTGGCTTGTGCCAGCACTGTGAGTTTGACCAGATTGGATGGCAACCATTGTTGTGAGTTTGACCAGATTGGAAGGTGCCAATGCTGTGAGTTCAATCAGATTGGATGGCACCAGCACTGCGAGTTTGATCAGATTGGCTTGTGTCAGCACTGTGAGTTTGACCAGATTGGATGGCAACCATTGTTGTGAGTTTGACCAGATTGGATGGTGCCAGCATTGTAAGTTTGATTAGATTGGATAGCACCAGCGCTGTGAGCTTGATCAGATTGGATGGTGCTCACATTGGGAATTTAATCAGATTGAATGATTTTTTCGGGTCCAAACAAGTTACAATCTCGGGTGCTGAATCTTCAATTGTGTAGCCACAGTTTTTGCTGCATATATAATTTTCCCTCTCCGCACATGTACAACACCGGGAAGGGCTGGAAAGATCTCAAATCCCTCATTTTCCTTGTTTATAATTACCAGAACAAAACAGTTTATTTGTGTCTGGCTTCTGAGAATAATACCTAGAGATTTGTTGATTAAAAGGGCTATTTATTTATATACTCCAGAGAACGGACGACTCCTGTCATTAAAGGGAAGACTTAAATAGACTTTATCTCACACATCCGTAAGTCTGGTGATTTCAAAGTATTCTATAAATGAATTACCAAGCCCTAAATATTCTGGGATATTTTGCCATAATTTACAAAGTGCCTCCTCTCAACTCTGCGAAATAAAAGTGCGCCTTAATGTGCGTAGCGATGGATAAATCTTTAGGAGCGCAGCGTGCACAGTGTAAGCGTCAAATTAACGTCCAACTACCGACCACTTTACAAACACCCCTTTAAATTAAATAAACTTTCATACGTAGGTTTACTTAATTATGAGCCTGGGGGTACATGGGGACAGTCTCTATTAAGGGAGGCGATGTTGTGGTTAGTTTTATTACAATGGTTGGGGGGCTGAACAAACGTTTAGCTATGCCAATGTACAAGTGATATTTTGATGTATCTTGTTTCTTTGTATCAATATGTATCAACTGATTCCTTATCTTTTATAATTACTTTATTTATAAACCCGGCAGAAGCACCAACTGCCACCAATGACAAAGCAGCCAGTGGCCCCTCCCTGCAGCGATTGGCGGATTTAACTATCTAGCTTCCTTCAGCAAACTTTACAGCTGTGTATTTCTATCATCACACAGAGTTACCATCTCCATGGATCTTGGATATGTCACGGCTCTGTGTCATATTCCAGGGTAACATATACACTAGTGTTGAATGATATGATGACATGGCTTAGAAGCATGGCAGGAAGCTAGAAAGAAGAACAGTGCTGTTTGTAAAAGTTGCATGAGGGCATCTAGAAACCAATAAGTAAATGTCGTGCTATAGGAAAAAGATATTTAAAACTTGTGGAATGGAAATGAGTATGATATTTATCAATAATTCAACTAGAGTGTAAAAGCTCATGAATAGGACCCTCTCTACCCAACGTCTCATGTATCCAGCTCCTTTATTTACCTTGAATGTTATGTTTAACTGGCCTTTATGTGATTTTATTTATTGTTTTATGTTTCATTTGTACTAATGGAACCTGTATATTTGCTACTTATAATTGTATGTGTAGGACTCATAACTGTAATTTGTACTTTTATGATTTGTTATTATGTTTAATGTTTGTTTGTCTGATTTCTATCCCGTCAGGTGCTGCGGAATTTGTGGTGTCTTACAAATAAACGATGATGATGATGATGATGATGAAACAATGAATGAAAATAGAGCTAATACAATAATATATAGAATACAATATAGAGAACAAGTATAAAAGTGCTTATTAAAGCGAAACTACCATCTAAATTGGATTTTTGTTCACCAGAACAAGGGTTTAAGCAGAGGCACCAATGAGAAGCCACGAAGCGTACCTACCAACATGTAGAATCCCAGAAGCGGGATAGAAAAAACCCTGTGCCGTTCAGCCCAGATTCCGCCCACAAATGGATCACATTCTGTTAAACTCCGCCTGCTTTTTTGTTAAGTCTCCACCTCTTTTGTGGGCGTCGAGGTATGCACAATGTAGGAGGCTGTGAGACTATGGTGCCTGGGGAAACCTGGGAGTGGGCGGAGCTATACTGCGCTCCTCCCTCATTAGGTCTTAGTGCGGACCTAATATAACTTAAGACAGTGATTGGCCATCTGATACACTACAAGACCCTCATTGGATGGCCCTCTAACCTTCAGAAGGCAGACAATTACCTTTAACCTCAGTAATAATATAAAACAATACATTTAACCAAAGAAAGAGACACCGATCTGTAATAACATATCAGCAGCATTTAAACAAGTGTTACACCCTATAACAAACAATTCCGACAATAAAGCAGGAATGAGCTTGGGGCCACAGGTGAAGACACTGAGGGCCGCATGTGGCCCTAGGGCCATCTATTGGCCATCACTGGTGTAAGACATATTGCTGTGAGCAAAGATCACTAATTGGTAAATTCACAGAATATTTAGATTTTCTTCCACTCCCTGGACAAATTGTGAATGACTAATAGACCAATTTGCAGGTGAAAATGGCCACAAAATTGCACACTCTGAAAAGATGATTCCCACTTAAGTCTAAATTATTGGGCACGCCTGTGACAAATTAACATGATACCTGTTTTTAAAAATGTTAAGTTAGCAAAAATAAATTAGATTAAAATTACCCGCAGCCTGACGCCAGAAGCGAGAATGTTCTCAGCGTTCACGTAGAATATCTAAATCTGTATGTTTCTGCTCTACCTAGACAGCCAACGTGTTAAGATGATTACGGGATGAAGTCACAGCTACTTCGAATGTTCTTGTTGGTTTAGCGTTCCCACCTTTTTTATGGCTGTGTTTAATCTCGGCACTTGGCATGATGTCAGCCTGTCACACGTCTCAAGGCGTGAGAGCACACTTCTGCTCACATTGAGGTTACACTGGAAATAAAACTGCTAAGAAACCTTTATTGTAGGAAAGAATAAACTTCTTAACTGGCTAATCAAAAAAGATGCACAGGGAAGTAAGCGATACTCCATACTTGTCAACTCTTCCTGGTTGGCTTCAGGGAAATCCCGGGGGAGGTGAGTGTGCTGGAACGGGGCTTGACTAATTGCATCAATTTGGCACCGCCACTAAACAATTGTCATCATTTTGGCCAATTACAGCAGGGGGCATGGCTAAGATGATGTGATATTTGCGTCATTAAGCCCTGCCCCGCTGGGGGCAAGAACCGGTAGGTTGCCCTGCTCTCCCGGGAGGTCTCCCAGAAATGCGGGAGTCTCCCGGACATTCCGAGGGAGAGTAGACAACTATACGTAAAAGAAAAGCAGCTAATGAATCTCTAGAGACTGAAGTGTCTTTTACATTTCTGTCTCCATTACTGAAGTCATGTTGTCTTACCTGTCAGTCTTTGATTAAATCTTGATCTCCATGAAAATGGCCACCTCCATAGGCATCAATACATGGACATAGGACACAATTTCTGAACTGTGTCATCATGCCACAGATGGCGACACCAACCACGTCTTGTACTGGCTCAGCATCAGGGAGAATGCCAGACTCTTCAGGGAGTGACGGAGATCACCCCTATTTCAGGGAGTCTCCCTGACATTCAGGGAGAGGTGCCAAGTATGGTGTATTAACATACACAATCTGTGGGAAGAGAAACATTTGAGGATAAAGTAAGAGGACCTAATGTGGTTCATATATTGTAGGCTTCAGGTCCATAAGAGAGATTTCTTGCACACTGGAGATAGTTTGGGGTAAAGAGTTCAATGTAAGGAAGGAAGACTTGTAAATAGAGATTAGAGACTTTTTCAAAACTATTCTGTGAAATATTCAGCTCATTACGCATTTGGCCATGAAATTTTGCCGGCAGAATTTGACCAAAGTGTTCGTGGTCCCTACCACACACATCCATAGCACACAGCGGAATGGAATGACCGTCGTCGTCCAAATTCTATTCATAGACTGTGTATTCTGCCTGACATTCAGGGAGAGTTGGCAAGTATGCAGTATGGGCCAAATAAAAACTTGGTTTGTGTTAAGAGGACTGGCCCACATTTGTACACACCCCTGTCTTCTTAGTGAGGTCTGTAAATTTAGTACAGGAAAGAGCTAACAACACTGGTGATCTCAATTTATTTCAGCTATTCATACAGCGCCTGATTGGCCAAGGCTCTGGACCAATCAGGTGCTGCATTCACTACATATCTACAGGGCTGGGAAACTTGAGCTACTTCAAATTTCCCAGCACCCTACAAGTGTATTATCTGCAGCACCTGATTGAATCATACAAAAGTGGACAATCCCTTAATATAGCTACATTGTTCATTTTGCGTTGAGTTCGCTGTGAAGAACCTTTTTTGGTTTCTTCAACTTATACACAGCTGATTTAACTTTCAGACAAAAATTGCGGATAGGGACATGTCCAATATGACTTTCATGCAAATTCATATAAATAACACTGTTATCCAAAGCCATCACTCCAACTTACATTAATCTATTTACACTATATTTGCTCAATAAACAGGCCCCGCTCTGGTGTAGTATTGTTCATTTTAAAAATGTTCTATGGCAGAACCCTAAACTGTGAATTAAAGTGAAAGACAATTTGCATTATGTTTTTGCATTTGGCGTTCACATTTGATTTTAACCATGATGGATTATTACAGCGATTGCCAGTCTGAGCTAAAGAACAAATAATAATTAGCAGTGTAATTGTCAACAGCAGTGTGATACTTTCAGCATTGTTAGATGTTTAGTCAATAGATGACTAATTGCTATGACACAGTACACTTGTATATAATGTCTTCATGTCTGTTGTTTGTATATTTTTATGCACCTAAAGTAACCATTTTTCAATAAAAACTGCTTTGTAGATCAACATGAAAAGACAACTTGTAGCAAAATACTTTAAGTCAGTAATAGGCAGCTCTTTAGGGGTTGCATGGGCAGCATTCAAACCCTCATTAGGGCTGCTAATTACCCTAAATCTCTGAAATTATATAAAATAATACATTTAACCAAAGAAAGAGACACGTATCTGTAATAATATGTCAGCGGGCATCTTAAACGAGCAGCATGGTGGCTCAGTGGTTAGCAATTCTGCCTCACAGCGTTGGGGTCTTGAGTGCAAATCCCTACCATGGCCTTATCTGTATGGAGTTTGTATGTTCTCCCACGTGTTTGCATAAGTTTCCTCCGGGTGCTCCGGTCTCCTCCCACACTCCAAAAACATACTGGTAAGTTTATTCGCTGCTAACAAAATTGACCATAGTGTCTGTGTGTGTATGTCTGTGTGTGTGTGTGTGTGTGTGTGTGTGTGTGTGTGTGTGTGTGTGTGTGTGTATGTTAGGGAATTTAGACTGTAAGCCCCAATGGGGCAGGGACTGATGTGAGTGAGTTCTCTATACAGTGCTGCGGAATTAGTGGCGCTATATAAATAAATGGTGATGATGATGATTACAAGCTTTAACAAACAAACCTGAGAGCAAAGCAGGAAGAAGCTGGGGGCCACAGTTAGGCTCACAGGCCCACCTAGGGCCCAGCCCAGCTTTAAGTGATCATCTTTTGTTACAAAACCCATGATAACTATTTCCTCGATAGAAGCGATGACTTGACATTGCTGGGAAGCCAAACAAATGGCTTTGGTTTCTCTAGACCAGTTTGCGAGTGATGTCACATGGCGTTAAAAAATCAGGAATACTGAATTATGGGTGGATCTTTACATCGCTGAGCCGCTAGCAAACTTTGGTCTGGGGGAGGGGGGCAATTCTCTAACGGCCGCTGCCCTAATCTGCTGAGCTTTCTCTGAAATGATGGTGGCTGCAGCTATACTATTGCTGTTCCCGTTGCAGTGAATGAGAAACTACAAATTATTGCCCCAAGATGAAGGGGTTGAAACCACTAGAGGGCTCCAAACTCTCTCTCACGCATATAATACCCACAATAAGCTTGCTTACCCCAGGAGTTATTTTAAGGGACGACGGCTCTTTAGTATTTCATTTAAGGGCAATATGAAATATAAGAATGATTTGCAAGTGTCCGCAACAATTTGCTGATCTAATAATGCATCTGTCCTGCTCTGCTGTGTTTAGTTTTAAATGTCGCTGCCTGTTATATGGAAACCGGCCAAGAGCTATTTATGGCGTAAGTGTTCCACTCCTACGGATTATATTTACCTAGATACACCCGCGCCGCCATTGTTTCACTGCGATCCCTACAGCGATTCTATCTTTAACAAGTAATCCCTCTCAGTTTGGCAGCTGCTCGTTTCAGCAGCCTGTGCAGCGAATGTGGAGCACGTTGTGGATCAGGATACAAGTGATGGAACCCAATACAAAGTGAAGCTCTTGTCTTCAAAAGAGACCACGGCGATGTCAGGACTATTTCGAGGTCTTAAGAAAGTGTTGAAGCTCAAGAGCATTTTGAGAATGTAAAAGAAAAGTTACTGGAGAACGATCTTCAAGAAAAGTTTTTGCATTCTGTGGTTTCCTTTTACTTTAGGTAACTGGATATAATGAGCTTCAGGATTAACGAGAGATTAATATTTCACCAGAAAAATGGCATTGTTAAGCACTGTTCTTTCATGTACTGTATAACATACAGTAAATGTATAAAATAGATTACTGGCAAATGTACATTTGTGGCTACAGAATTGTTGGTAATATTTTTTATTGCTGACAACTTTTACTAATGACCAGAAGTTTTGATTTCCTTCACATCTAAAGTTGCAGGTACAGTGAATCTGGCACTTGATTGGATGTGAGCTGCTGCCAATCAAATCAGTTCAACTCCCATCACAGTTGTAGCCTATGGGTAGATATATAAAACAAAGTTGTAAAGGCGATTGTATAATAGCTTCTAGAAGAGAGAAGCTCAGTGATAAATGAAGTTTCCACGCCATACAGGAACCATTGCAATGTTAATTTTCTGCATAAATTAGCATTGTAGGCAGCACGGTGGCTCAGTGTTTAGCACTGGGGTCATAAGTTCAATTCCCGACCATGGCCTTATCTGTGTGGAGTTTGAATGCTCTCCCCGTGTTTGCATGGGTTTCCTCCGAGTGCTCCGGTTTCCTCCCACACTCCAAAAACATAGTGGTAGGTTAATTGGCTGCTATCAAATTGACCCTAGTCTGTGTGTGTGTATCTTAGGAAATTTAGACTGTAAGCTCCAATGGGGCAGGGACTGATGTGAGTGAGTGTATAGCGCTGCGGAATTAGTGGCGCTATATAAATAAATGGTGATGATGATGATGATGATGATGATTGTAGCAATGTCCAGAGGATGTTGCAATTAGACGGGTTCATTTGACAGGTAGCCGGGGTTTCAGAAGTCTGAGACTATCTGGAGAATAACCACTTTCTCACTCAACCTGAACCAAAAATTAAGTAAACCCCAAAATATAATGCTGGCTCCTTTACCACAGTGTCACAAACAACACTCACCTGAGCCTGCCTGACATGTGTGTGACAGAAAGTTAATCACAGCAAACCCACCAAGTCTGTCAAGCAATTACTAAAATCCCCTTTTTTATATCACAGGCTTACTATTAATCCAACACTGCCACCGCCATGAATAATTTTCAAGGCTAGCACTTTGCAGCAGTTCTTAGGTTCTCTACTTTCCTCAGGATTCCATCACAATTAATACTCCGCTACAGTTTAAATTTAAAACAACCAGAGATATCGTTAACCAATTAACACATTGTATTTCAGTTATGCATCTCTAGATATGACCAAGCTTAATTAGCACATGAATTTGTGCAGAATAGCCACAATGCATAAGGTACATAAAAATAAGATAACAAAAATGACATACAGTAAAATGATGCAAAAGTTTATTTAAAAATGAAAAGGAGTATTGAAAAACGCACTTAATTCTTTGATTTTGGTGCTGGGGAAAGCAGAAAATTAGACATAACTTCACTAATGACGTGATCTCCTTAGTCTGACAAAGTACAACAGTTTGTCACAGTTTCTAAAGCCAAGTATTTTCCCGCTCAGTCCCTTCCCTTACGTGGTTGCTCAGAATAAATGGATGTGATTCCTAGTCCACTCATAGTCTACTCAGTCTACTCAGGTATAGCAGACAATAGGCTTTTCTCTTGAACAGCATGGAATCAAAATAACACATGCAATCAACAGAGTTTAAATTTACCTATGTGTAGACATGAAACATCACTATGAAATATTGATTATTTGGGCCTGTATTTAATTTGTATATTTTTGCTGTCAAGCTGATCTCTAAGCTCAACATTTTTAATGCACCAATTGGTACTGATTATAACAAAATATAGCAGGTATCTTTAATATAAAATTATGAAAAATATTGCATTAATGTGAACATTCTTTATTTGAAATGATAGATCTGACCAAGTGGTCTAAAAACCGTGACGAAAACACTCTCAGTCCAAAAGCTAGAGCCTTTTGCTATGAAGCAGGACACCGTAGGAGGGCCTGGCTACGGCAAATGGTTAGTTGGCATGTCAGCAAAGATAAATTAACCCCTTCATGCCCTGCCCATACTGAGTTACTGCAATTATGTTTTATTCGTTAAACCTTTATCGTTTCATAGCCACGACACACAGCTCCAGTCAGACTGTGAAAATTTGGAGAACCGAACGTTATTCATTTTAGGCACATTTAATGGAGGGCAGATATATTGTGTTTGTTTATTTACTCAGCGCTGACTGAGTGGCGCTTAGAGGGTTATAATCAAATAAATGGACCAAATATCGACTGCAGTATAAACAGCAAAAAATGTTTGAAACATTTCTCTAAATGAAATAAAGTACATACACCTAACTTGTTCAAACCACCAACAAACAGAGGTTTCTGTACAGGGTGTGTTTTATTTTCTCGTTCCATATTTCACATATTTGTAATAATTCTTTATTTGGATATTGAGCACCCAATAGGCAAACAAGGCTGGTGATCACAGTGGAGCGGAATCCCCATTGATCAGCCCTGGAGGTGTGCATATAATCCGGGACCTCTGGTGGCAGGTGTGCGAAGGGGGCCCTCAGCTAACTCTGCAAATCCACAGTTTTATTAATACTTTATACAATGAATATTTTTTAACATTTTAAGGGTTAATGAATTCCTTTCACCAATCCAGACATTGCTGCTGTTTTCTTCTCTGGACTTATTAAAATTGACATTCTGCCAAATGAGAGAATAACCCAGTATAAATGCTTTTTTTTCTCCCTTGTCTCTGTGCCAATTAGGAAATCAGCATTCAAAAGTAATATCTGGAACCATTGAGACATTGAGAGGCCTGCGGGAAACACTTCTTATGGGGCCTTTCTGACATTCTTCACGAAAAATATTGACATTTCTGTATTTTCAGACCCCACCGCTGCCCTCTTTCGAGTGACAGGTCTGTCGAGCCCTGGAAAATCTTGATTTTTTTCGTGCGCTTACTGGAAGAGGCGATCAATGAAGTGAGTAGTGTGAACAAATTCGGTGACATATTTGCACTGTTCTTGGATCGCCTGATTTGACAGCCCCCCCCCCCCCCCCCCTCCTCCAACTGGCTACCCAAGACTGGAAACGGTCCAAGATATCATTAAACCCCTTGTAAATAGAGAGGTCTTTAGTCCTCCGGTGTGGACACATCTGGCAGAAGGAACCAGCTGTGAGCTCTAAGGTTCTGCTTCAACAAAAAGACAGATTGAGAAAAGCAAAGCTATTTTCTCAGCGCTGAGCTGTAAAAGTAATACATTCTGCAGGCCACAAAGCAATAGTATTGACAGGGGCTTAACGGACGACCTATAGACGTGCATTGATGTTAGATTTAAGTGTTGCTTCACCTCAATTTCATCTTAAGTTGCAGTCGGGCCAGGATTCTCAGAAATGCGCAGTGTATGGAATCGTGTAAGCGATAGGTTGCAACACTCTAGCCGCAGTGTCAGGTGTCCGGAATATTCATCTGCAGTTGTAATTGAGCTTGAGACCCATCTAGAATTTCATATTTGGAAAAGCAGCCTGGGACAGTGAAAGTGTATATCCGATATTTGGCAAAGACATTAAATGCGGCTCAGAATTTAATCTGAATATGAACTGTCAGGGATTACGGAGGACGGTTTTAAAGTGAATTTGTATTTCTAAGAAAGTTTTGCTGTTTTTAAAGTGGAAAATATCCCTTTTTTGTTTCATTAATGTCTATTAAAAACATGGGGGTGTCATTCTGCAGAGGGAAGCTCATTAATCTGCACATTTGATTTATTGACATGAAAGATATAGGTAAACCCAAAATGTATAAAATGTATATGTAGATTAATGGAACAGTGCCCCTAGTGCTTCGGAGGAAGAATGCAGGCTTTGCTTAAGTAATAGCTTCTGATTGGAGCAATTAGGGGGTTGAGTGGCTCATCTGAAGAATGACAGGATTAGATATGACATGTGATCAACTCAAATTGTCTCCTGCTTCCGAGCATCACAGACAGGCACAATAAGTCTTGTGATGTGGAATAGGGTTTATTTCTCCTTTAAGGACAGCATATATATTTTTTCTTATAATATAGGGTATAATATAATAAAAGTAATAATAATAATGCATTGCTTCTCCGATATCAACTCCTCTTTCCCTCTGCAAATTGCTTTATCCCAATGGACTATTATGCATACAATACAAAATTCCCAAATTGGGATACTTTTGACCACGCCCCTACACCAATCTATGCTCCCGGACCCACCCAGTTACCTCCCAGATCTGCCAAGGTGCCCCATGAAATCATAAGACCATAACTAGGCTATACCCATTACTGATGCAGTAAAACAGGACTGTCCCTTGCAAAATTGGCATATTTGTATATTTGGGGTACAGGTATCTATTATCTGGAATGTTTCTTCCCCTTCTCATGTGATTATTTAGCAGAGCTCCTCATAGTAACTATAGGCAGTAGCACTTAGTGATCATGTATGTGTGTAAGACAAAGTACCGATCAGCAACAATATCTACATTTTTTTTCCTTTCCATTTTTTGGAATTTTCTGAATTAACAGATACGAGATACCGCACCTGTAATCCGTTGCATGGCAATTCCTGGAAGGATATTCAGACTCTTTGTTCTCTGTATTTGACAACTACTAATATCAAGTGCATCTGTGACACCGAGCTGAATCTGTTTGTTCAGAGTTTAACATTGCTTGGTTTATGTGCTTAAATAAAAAAAAGTATCTTGGCTTTAATCCAGCACATTGTTTCATAAAACTATTTCGATTTATTGTCTAAATATAAAGAAGTCTGGAGGGAAGAAAATTGAGTAATTCATGGCATCAGTTTTCAGCTAATTTAAAAAGTTTACAGAGAGCTGGAATGTTTTTGAGGGCTACTGTGTTATCACTTTATAAAGGTCGAATCTAAGACCTTGAGACAACACACAACCTCAATGTCCGCTGTAGGAATCCTTCTTCCAACCTCACTGTATTAAAGGAAAGAAGAGATCCTATTTCTTAGCGATCAGTACGATGCAAATCACCGATCAGATTGCAACAATTTATCAACATTGGTATCACCCAGGAATTAGTGTATAAAGTGTACCTTTGTGATAACACACATTTGTAATTTGAGTAGTGTTAGCAAATAAATCTGAATATTTGGTGTTACTAATTTGAAAACAATCTTGGCTGAGATTATTGAGCAGGTGGATTATTCACTTTCCCACAAAACGCTAATCTAGGGAAGGCTCCTAACTCACAGTTGTACATTTTAATAGAAAGTACAGAACTGTTTTTGAGCATATATAATTGTGTTTTCTCGTATACAGTGAATGGATAAAGAAGAATTCTATAGAAATTAGCAACCAATCCGGATCACTGTCACCTCGGTGCATAAACATCTATTTATTTTGTGGAGCTAAAAAGGCTTTGGGGGATTTAGCAATTACTCTTTGAAGCTTTCAGTGAAATAGGAAAGATCTGATGAAGCCTAGTTCATAAAACAAATACTAAAAGTGACAAGCAAAATGGTTAAAAAATATGGTAAATGTGCATTTTGGGTCTCAATTTACAGTTAGGTGCAAAGCAAATTTGCAAATCCATGTTGCATGAGGGGGGGCAAATTTATAATGTGTGGACAAATTTAGAGTGTCAAGGGGGCGTGTCCTAGCTCAACTCTCAATTGCAGTGTAAAAATAAAGCTGCCCAGTATTTGCGTGCTACATGCAAAAAATATAAAATAAATAAATTTGCACCTCTTGCATTGTAACCATGCTTGCAAACTTTTATAACCTCCCCTACAGGATCTCAGGTGGTAAGCGCAGGAGCAAAATTCAGGAGCCTCCCGAAAATTCCTGGAGAGTAGACAAATATGATGGTAACATGGTTTGTCCTGGAGCGAATTTCCACATTTTTATTTTTTGCTTTGCTGCTAACTGCAAAATGACATTCTTCACCTTGAATCTTTCCTATAGGAAAATGTGTGTTTTGGTGTCACAATACTATTCCTCGTGCACAACACAAGAATACAACCAATTGCCAGGGATCCTTGATAGGGTCATACAAATATCACTTATTCACCTCAGCTCCTGTAATGTCTCTCTGTGTACTCCTGGATTTAGAGTCTTAGCTGCAGAGTAAGATTTCAAGAGGGAGAAAATCTATTAAAAGCTTAAATTGCAATAAACAACAGTCTGTAAAACAAGTAGCGTGGAGAAAGCGATTTCAGTGTCAGGGAATGTTTTGCACAGAAAACTATTCACGCCGTGAAAAATTAAGCATGTCATGTCCTCACTTGCAAGTTTCGACAACCTAGCTAAACACAAAATGACAGCAAAGTGGAGCCTTGAAGACTGTACGATTTAGCTGACAGATTTTGAGACACCGACATCTGTGATTAAGGAAAAATAAATGTTGCCTAAACGTGAGCTAATTCTATCTGACACATATTTAAATGTGCACCTTAAAACTTTTCCTGTTCAAACTTTGTACGATGGAGCCGAAACTTTGTATCCATGTCTAATTTGAACCTTCAGCTTAATCTATCTCTTCTGCAGAGATGAAAAACAAATATTTATATTATGTCAGCATAGGGCATCTCACACAGCCTGACTGCAGGAGCGTGAAGTTAGATCCACGGCCACACGTGTAACGGAAAGTCTGAAAATTCCCTTTATAGATCTCTGTGGGGCTTCTCAACATAAAGTAACTGCCCAACTTCTGAACTTAAAGTTTAGAACAACATTGCACTATGCCACGAGACCCCCCCCAATTCATGCCACGGCCTCCTGTTTTCTCAGTGAATGAGGGGAAAGTGTCACTTCACAAGGAGTATTTGATACTTTTTGATGAATGAATAGAAAAATATTTTCAAAATGAAAACTTAAAAAGTAAACAAAATAATACGAATGTACCAGTAAATTTATCTCTATGACTTAGACATCTAGAACCTGCATTTTTTCAGGATGGAAAATCTACATTTCACTATAATATTATTAGTATTAATATTTTAAGTATAGATGTATATATTGTTTTTATATATAGAATAATGTGATTTGATGCCCACATCAACCTGTGTTTGAGCCTTTTAACCATTGCATCGTGGAATACTTTCAAAATATTATTATTATAATTGTAGGTTGTCAGGCTCCACAGTGCTCTGCAGCGCCGTACAGTAGGGAAAACAGGGACATACATAAAACAGGGACATACAAGGCAGACAGAATAAATGCAGACATGAAAACAAAGGGTATGGAGGACCCTGATCATTAGAGAGCTTACATTCTAAGTGGGAGAGGGCACAGCTGAAACAAGAGGAGCAAGTGTGTCTCAGAATGGAGATTGGGACAGTTGTGAGGGTGCATTAGTGTGTATTATTATCGGGGGTAATGTAAACTCTAAAACAGAGATGGGTTTTCAGAGAGCGTCTAAAGATTTGAAGGCTGTGGGAGAGTCTGATTGAGCGCGGTAGGGAATTCCATAAGTGGGGAGCAGCACGGGAGAAGTCTTGTAGGTGGGAGTGAGAGGTGGTTACCAGAGACCGTGGGAGGCACAGGTTATTCTATAACTTATTGTCTACGGTCTAAGAATACTTTTGCTGAGTATATGGCTATGTTTTAATGAACATTGGCCTCAACAAAATGGCTGCTGTCACTGATCTTAGTTTGTTTTTGACTCTAGTATATTATTTGTATTAATGTTTTGGCCCTAGTGTTTTTCGATATAGGTAGAAAAGAAAATAAACAAGTTAAATTACCTCTGCTCCTCTGCAGTTGCTTGGCTGCTGAAAGTGATGTGAAGGACTGGGAGAGTAACTATAACACTAATAACACTAATTTATATATTTTGTTTATTTTAAAAAGAAAAAAAACACGAGGAAGGGATAAATACCAATATTCTTCTTGTAGACTGTCACAGTGATTGATGTTAAATAAATAACATTTCATTTTATATGGGATTGCTGGGTTAAATGGGTGAGAGGGGAAATTAATATTAATTTTGTAGAGTGGCACTAATTTGGTAAGATGGTCAGATTTATGTAAATTAGGTTAATATTAATGTGGGGTTACATTAACGCAGAGTTGAGTTTATTTTATGCCTTATTCTTTTTTTATTTAACATTTTATGACATTTATATGCATTTTACGTTTCTAATTTTGCATAATTTGTGCCCTGTATGCAATTCTGTATTGTTTTGCTATGCTTAGCTTTTTATTGTACCACTGCTTTTTATGTTGTTTTCAGCAGCTGTTATGAGTGGACAACCTACGTTGTTAAGTAGTACTGTATCACTATGGGTGAGTTCAGGCTTGATATGTTCCCCGCCTTCACAGAGCAACATCTGCCAGTGACCAATCACAGAGCTCCCTCTGGGGTTGTGGGAGGCGACCATATCTATCCCATGTTTTACTTTCTGCGCGTGAGTAGCGTCACGTTGAGGCCACGATAAACACTACTCAGTAGCTGCTTCAGCATCAGCGCTACTTGCCAGATAAGTGGGCACTAATATTAACTACCAGTGGCTATTAGATAACATCTTACTCTTTGTGAATAAGAAAAAAACACTCTGTTACTCAACCAACTTGCAGTAAAACTTTTAAATAGAAAAATGT
Source organism: Mixophyes fleayi (assembly GCF_038048845.1). Taxonomy (NCBI): domain Eukaryota; kingdom Metazoa; phylum Chordata; class Amphibia; order Anura; family Limnodynastidae; genus Mixophyes; species Mixophyes fleayi. The sequence goes on from NC_134409.1 coordinate 5,987,515, forward strand.
CTGTTGCATCGGGACAAGTTTTGGCTAAATCAATCATTTGCAAAACCCTCTCTAGAAATACTGGGTCTGATACATGTTTGGACGTCTCTCCGTTTACAAATCTTGCGTTAAAAGGACATTACTACAATGAGCGCAATTGCATGAAATTCAAGTCCGAACGCAAATGACACCTACAACTGTCTACAACTGGCGGAACAGGGCAGGGGAGGTGTGGACCAACCTAGGCCATGTAAAATGAGGATAAATCCTGTGTTTCTTATAAGTACGGTTGTTTTCACCGGTATGTTTTGCACCCACTACAGAGCAGTGTAAATGCTGACGGGATAGGGGGGAATTCAATTGGGCGCAAGTTTTTTTCTTCTTCCCGCAGTGTTAAAAGAAAAAAAATCCTGCGCAGGTTTTTAACTGCTATAGCCACCGTTTTCAGTTAACGCAGCGTAAAAACTCGTGCAATCCACTTGAAAAAGAGACAACGCTGCCCCCGCGCATTAATCATTGGTGCTAGCCAATTTTTAGGGGAGTAAAGGGGAGGGATTAATGCGGTCATGTATTAAAAAAACAAAAAGGATTGGCATATATTTGCATACATTATTTTGCATTACACAACCTTTCTATTTGATAATATCTACATTACAGTACTTTCTTTAGCATATTTTTTTATTTCCCTATTTTTTACTATAGAATCATCTATACCATGTAAAAACACATTAGTACATACATATTAGTACAAAAAAACATACATAAATATAACTAATTAGTGATTTTTTATTTATTTTTGGAATTTTTTTCCAATATTTTTTTTAAATTAAATCAATCACTTTTTCATGTTAGGCATTAGTTATAAACATAGTTTATCTTTTTTTTTTTTTTTCATTATTTCATGATTTCACATAGTTTTCTTAGGTTTTTTATTTTTAACACACCCCAAAGAAGTGCGAGATAAAACAGCATATTGGCCTGTTTAACGTGCCGCGTTAAAAACAATTGAATAGCTTTAAACGCGGCTGCCTCTCGCACATCCTATACTTTCGATAGACCTTCTACTGGAGCGCGAGAGGACCGTTTCATGAAAAAAAACGCTGCGTTAAAAATGGAATGAATCGTGGGTAAAGTTACCCCGCTCGAAAATGATAAAAATAAACGTGTTAAAATGAATTAATTGCGGTATTAAAAAGAAACTCGCTGTCAATTGAATTCCCCCTACAGTGATGACTGAAACAGCATAGTCTTTGTATTAAAATTACACGTATGCATGCCACTGGCTATCACAGAACACCTACATGCAACTAAGATATAGTATAAAAATACATGGGGTCGGATTCATTAAGGAAAGTAAAGCAAAAACAAATGAGTAACTTTTTACCTTGGCAAAACCATGTTGCATTGGAGGAAGAGGTACATTTAAAATGTGATGTCAGATTTATAGTTGGGGTAGAGCGTGTCCTAGATCAATTTAAAATTTCAGTGTAAAAATATCTATCAAATATTTGTGTCCTACATGAAAAAACAACCAGTATTTATCTTATGTGCAAAATAATAAACTCATTTGCACCCCTTACATTGTAACATGTTTTTATCCAGGAGAAAAGTTACAATTTTTTTTGCCTTAGGTTCCTTAAAGATTCAGGCCCTTTGTATGTAGAGTACACATTGAAATCATCTTTATTTATGTCATTAATGTAAAAAACATATATGAAAAATAATTACCACATTTGAAAATAAATATTTATATAAATTATTATACTGTTAAGAATTATTATTGTATTTTATGATCAAATAAGAGTTTTATGTATTCTGATGTGACTTTTTATTGCACATACACATGTGTGTTACGCTACAGTCTGTTCTGTGTGTCTACGTACGGCACGTACTGTTTAAGAAGAGTGTACTTCCATCCAGATTCAAATCAAAACGTATCTTTGATTTGAATATAGCCGGAACCATGTTGGCGTTGTATGCTCTTCTTAAACACGCAACGTATGTGCAAGTTGTGTTCGTTCTTGCTGTGTTTGGTCCAGTGTATATATCTGTATAGCCAAATCTCACAGCGATCAGGTCAAGCAGCCATATTGCCCTGCGTATGGGCATTAGCTTAACTATAATCTAGTCTCACATAATGTTGTTTGTTGTAAAATTCTTAATACATTACAGCTCAGCTCTGATGAAGAGAGACGATCACTCAGATATTTGTCTTGAAACGTGAATTGTGTGTTCAAAGAAAAGAGCATCACCTTGCGCTACATTACTTACAACAAAGTGTTTCTCTGATTCTTAATTACACTTTAGAATAGAAATGACATTTTCTGGGGATTACACATGTAGCAATGAAAACTGCAGCTTGTTCTCACACCATTATCTATTTTTGTGCCGCTGAATTTACAGTAAATTCCGACGAGTTTTTACAAGCACGGGATTGTTACAATCTGTCAAACACCTGTCACACCGAACAATGCAGCTGTAGAAGTTATACTTACAACTTGGCAATTTGCAGCTCAAGATATTTTCTGTTTTACAAATGTAGATCACACAAATCAGTCCTGGGGGGAGTCAGCCACAGCGTATAGTGACAGTGTATAGTTCCCGTAAAAAAAACACTGTCAGACTTTATACAATATTATAGGAAATCGAGACTTCTAACCGAAAATATAACGTCTATAGGGTGATACTATACATCCAATTGGTCACACATGTTGGCAATTCGGCACTGGGTCCGAGCAGCTAGATCCTCTCAGTGACTTAATTATTGAGTATGTTGACTTTTTTTGAGGTTTGTGTCCAAAAATAACCCCCCCCCCCCCCCCCCCCCCCGGACATCACTGTCTCAATGAACCTCTACTAGGGAATCACCTTCTCTTCTTATACAGGACATAATTACATATTATGGAGCGAATGGCAACATTGTGTCAGACTAGTCGGATTACTTGTCCTGGGCAGTATTTGCTCACAGGAATTCTTTGCACCCCTTCCATAGGAATCTTCCTTCTTCTGAGTGTATTACAATCAGCCCAGGTCCTTGTCCTTCACACTTTTTCCTTCCTTGGATGTTCCATAAACAGAAACTTCAGTTTTCCAGGTGAAACAAATTTGGTGGCACCGTACTGTATACATTTCAGTTCAACAAGCAAATTTGGGACAAGAGTCAGTTGTCTCTGAACTGCTAAAATTGATTTTGTATCTGGTCATCAACCAAGAATATCAAATGTTACCTCTCTTCAGCTAAATTAAGTCCTAAATACATAGGACAATATGAAATCACATAAATGATGAATCCAGTATAATAACCTCTGTGAATTTTGTAGGAATTTCCATGTAGTATCTCTTGATTAGTTGTCAACTAAACAATGTAGAGTTTTCTTTTTGTTTTTTGTCGATTTTTTAAAAAAAATCCATTTTAATTAACTATATTTACTGATTAGTAATATACATGATATTAGCAGGGACTGTATGATATTATATTTTATTTCATTGATGCTCAATAGGCGCGGTTTCCAAGTCACCCATTGTTGTGTGTAAAAACCAGTGCTAGGGGCTTGGGACTTTGGACTCTTCCCTAAAGGGAAAGGACCCCATTCCTCCCCATTCTCATGGACCAATAAGGCGCCAGAGAGGGACAAGGGTCTTCAGACCCCCCTTTGCCGATACTAGAGGGGATCCTTGACATCTCCAACCTAGGAAGCCAAGAGGCCTCTTAGAAGACAATGGTTTTCAGGCCCACCTTTGCTGCAGTGATCGGGTGGGCCCCTTTATCCTGAAGCCGAAACTTCCTTCAGGGAACGAGTTCTTCAGGTCCCCCCCAAAAGGAGGGAGCCTCAGAGAAAACGTGACAAAAGGGCTTAGTATTGTGCCTCAAAAAGTAAAAAATTGCCCATAGGCCGTTGTCTAATGACCAGTGGGGTTAAAAAAAAAATTCTGACAAGTCCAAAATGCCTGGACCAAGAAATACCAAGTGTTGCAGGAAATATAAAGTGTTTAGGACCAGTGAAAACTGCATACAAAGATAAAGTAGCATTGTTTCTCCAGATAATTGTTTTTACTAAATATACAACATGACAATAAAACACTTTCTATTCATTTAATTTGCTTTTTATTAAATCTCTACATTATTTTGTTCTTGTCTGTATATCAATAATGTGACTACCACACAATAACACACTCACAAGTAAATATACTGTCGGGTAGATTACCATTGTGTCCTAAAACCTGTAAAGAGTTTTTCTTGCGGGCGAGGTAAAGCTCTGTGGAACGGGTGAGATAATGTACTGGGCTCTTGCTGGTTGTCTACGGCTAATCGCTGTATTTACACTCATCTGGAGAACCATGTACTTGCTTGTCTGTATCCAGTACAGACGTGGAGGCCGTCTCAATTCTATGACTTCAAAGTGCAAAAATGTAGATGGTCTCCTCCAGAAATCAAGTTTTGTCATCTCAGCCGCATGACCTGGAGTATTATACAGAAGTGTTATGTCGAAGTCAGCAAATTGGATAAAGTCATTTCAATTAAAGTCTAGCAAACTTGGTTGTCTTTGTCTGAAAAGATGCGTACGGTACGCTATGTCGTACAAGGGCACGCTATGGCGTGAAAGGGCGTACGCATCCACTACACGTGGCAGCAACAGTAATTGGTCTTTTACCATACATTTGCACAAACACGCATACTTATAAAATAGTACACATTATTGGTAGTTGCAACACATAGTCAGTTATGTCGAAATATAGTAGTATTTATATGTTATATCAGAGTTACATGCATATTAGTGAAATACACAGAACGGGTTAAAGGAATAACATCATGAGTGGTATCATAATGAACCTTGTTACATATCCTACTGTTTGGTGCGCTCTGCGAAGGAATCGCAGAGTGCATACGCAAGTTATGAATGATAGGGAATTATGAACTACTTAAGAGTAAGGAATTCTGGCGGGAAGAGCAGAGCATACCCCCTGCAGAGATGACCCCCTCCTTTGGATTCCTTAGGATGAACCAGCCAATGATTGACGACCCCTTGGACATTCCTGAGACCCGGACCAATAGATGCAAGCCATACCATCTTCATTGTATTACTGTACTTGATTGTGTATATAAGCAGCAGCTTGTGATCCAGAGTGCAGACTTCTTGTCCCCAGACTTCAGGATTGAATGACTGCACTGGATCCAGAGCGCCTGCGTTAAGTAACGGCTGTATTTACTATTACATCGCTTGAGCATATTTTTTTCAACTTATTGCGAATAAATCTTTGTGCGTTGGAAACACAAATCGAGGTTCGACAATCGTTATTGGTTAGCGACAATACGCACATTACAATTTGGGGGCTCGTGAGCTTTGGAGGTTTCGTTGCCGATGATACGCAAGACCAACGGATTTCGGTTCCTCAACAAAGGGTGGAGACGCGTCATAAACGGGTAAGAACGCATGGTGTTCAAAACCTGAATTTTACTCTGTGTTGCGAAACCGAATGTCCGTTTTGCATTATCTAGGGCACGCTAACTAGAACCTAGGGACAAAAGAGAAAACTGTTTCTTTTTTCTGTCATTGTGCGTTTTAACTGTATTGCATTGTTTAGCGTATGTGTACTTCCTGCTGTGTGTACGCGAACTTCCGGTAAACTTGCCACGTGGTTAAACAATCGTTTTGATAGTTATTATACATGCATAGTATAATTACTTGTGAAAGCCTCTGAGACATTATTACTATTGTTGGGAACTTTTGATTTTCTGCGCAGAAAAGGTGTATAGTGTGTGATGTTGTAACGTAGATACACTGTTTTATTGTTGAGGTGCTCAGTTGCTGTCTGACGAGGCGGATTGCCCAACTGAAGGACGGTATACAGGGCAGGTATACCGAATGCGAAAACTGGGTTTTCGCAAAGCGCTACCAATAGATCGCAAGGTTTGCTAATAATTAGTATTGGTAGGCAGTGCGATCCGGTCGCACCGTTAGTGCGAATTGGTGAAGCAGCTAGGAGGAATTATACTGGAAAGGCAGGTTGATTGTATCGACTTTGCGCTCCCAGCGATAATAAACTCAGCAGATTTTGTGGTTTAGCCAGGGTATCGAGGAGCTGATAGCCCTTGGGGCCCACAGTGATATTTCTGTATTAGGGATCCTCGCCAGGGGCGAGAAAAGCGAGTGAACGCGGCTAAAGGAAATACGTTCACCGAGGATTATAGATCTCTAGCGGTGAGTATAGCAACAGAGTTGAAATTATTAGATGGAAAGAACAGAGCATTGCGGTGTGTCTGTATTTCACATTTGGCCGGAAGGAACAGAGCATTGCGGTGTGTCTGTGTTCCGGGTAGAAGGTATATTGTTCAACATGGGTGCTAAGCATACGCTAGAGATGGACAGTGTACTGCCTAAGGAAGGCCCTATTGGTTCAGCGAGGTTTCTCATGTGTAAGAAGTATGGTGCATATGCAACTGTGTATTGTGACACGTGGGTCGGGATGACCAAAGCTTGTGATAGGCCTTTCCCAACAATAGGGAGTTTTAATGCAGAGGTACTGAATACTGTAAAAGATAGAATATGGTTGATCAAGTCAACGAAAAAGAGAAATAGACATAATGATTGTTTAAAATTGTGGCAAATGGAAGGTAACACGTGGCAGAGCAGCGAATACAAACCGGAAATAGGCGTGGCGAAAAGCGCGCGCAAGGCGGATGTAACCATTGAGAAGCGTGGCGAACTCAGCGCAAGCGCGCCCCCGCCACCTTATGTGGCGGGAGGGGTAAGTACAGCCGTTGTTAAAACTGAAAATAGAAAAATTACTAAGTTGTACCCTGTTTTAAATCAGTTTCAATCAAGTGTATCTGAAAACGAAGATGAACCCACTGTGATTTCGGCCATTGCCCATGCTGTTAATGTACTAGAGGCTCAGCGCAAGTATGAGAAAATGGCTGAGATAGGTGAGAGTAGCGTGATCACTAGGAGTGAAAGTGTTCTAAATCTAGGGCCTGTAAATCCTGTAGCGTCCCCTGAAGTTAGTGTACCAGAGGGTGTGTTCCCGGTCCGCACAATATCAGTTCCCAATGGGAAACCAGATAAGGATGGTATAGTTCCTTTAAGAAATGTTACAATGCATTGTCCCTGGACTAGATCAGAATTACGTTCCATTATGACTGAATTCCCAGATCCTAGAAAAGAGTTAGCTAAATGTCAGAAATTTGTTAAAGACTTAGGGAATGCTCATGAACCAACCAGTAAGGATTGGCGGGTAGTGTTGAGGGCGTGTCTTCCTCCCAATACTAACATACAAAAATTTATTGGAGATTGTTTGTTGGAGGAAGATGACACCCTGACTGATGAGATTAACCAACGGAATATAGAACAAATTGTCAAACACTTAGCCATCTGTTTTCCAGTAGTAGTAAATTGGAGTAAGATTTTCACCATTAAACAAAAGGATAGTGAAACTGCCTCAGATTACTTTGCTAGAGCTATAACAGCGATTGCACGATTTACTGGGATATCCAACATAAGTGAGGACCCACATCACAGAGAGGTAGCTGTAGGGGTACTGATGGATGGCCTTAGGGAAAATTTAAAGACGAGAGTACAAACCACATTACCTAATTGGAGAGGCGTCACGGTAGACTTCCTTAGGGAGTCTGCTGTGGAGCATGACAAGAACCTTTTTAGAAAAAGGGAAGAGAAAAGTGATAGGTTAATGTTGGTAAGTATACAGGCTCTAGAAGGGGTGCATACACGACCACCAGCATACAACCCATATAACAGGAAACCTAAAGTGATCAGGTGTTTCAACTGTAACGAGGAAGGACATTACGTTAGAGATTGTAATAAAGAAAGACTCAATACACATAAGGGTGGGTCACATAGATATCCTCCAAGAAAGGATTCACATAGACTAGAAGACTCACATCTACCCGCGCATATTACGGCAGCAAATGCTGCGCGGGAAATCAATAGTCAGCGCTAGGGGTCAGGTCATACCTGTAGTCTACAGCCAGTGAGGTTAACTGAGAGTCAGAGTGAAGAACCAACAATGATAGTTGACATAGCTGGCAGGAAACAAACTTTTCTTGTAGATACAGGGGCGGCCCGATCTGTGATAACCTCTCCTTTCAATCTACAGGTGACCAGCAAAACTATTCCAGCTATGGGGGTGACGGGAAAAGTGTTACATTATCCTCTAACTAAACCCGCCGAAGTTACTATCGGGCCTCTGCATACTAAGCATTCGTTTCTCTTGGCTGCAGCGGCTCCTACTAACTTGCTAGGGAGAGACTTGTTATGTAAAATGGGATGTGTCATATACTGTACTTCAGATGGTGTGTTCCTAGATATACCCGAGAAGGTTGCACATGAGGTACAGGACATATTGGACACCCCTCCAAGGTTAATGTTACACTCTCCTGTTATAGAACAAAGTCCATCTCAAGTAAAGGGGATGTTGCTGGAAATACCAGGTTCCCTATGGACCAGAGATGGACAGGACACTGGACTGATGGCAAACGTAGCCCCTGTCATGGTCAATCTACAAAGTGGTGGGATAGCCCCAAAAATCCCACAGTATCCATTAAAACCGGAGGTGGAACTAGGGGTATATCCTGTTATTGAGAGGCTGTTACAACAAGGGATTTTAATTCGTACAGCCAGTACAGCAAATAGTCCCATTTTCCCTGTGAAGAAGAGTGGGGGGAGGGGCTATAGATTAGTCCAGGACTTAAGGGGAATTAACAAAGTTGTTGAGAGCCAATTCCCCGTAGTGCCGAATCCAGCTGTCATCCTCATGCAGATTCCACCGTCTGCCAGTCATTTTACTGTCATTGATCTATGTTCTGCTTTCTTTTCAGTCCCTCTTCACCCTGACTGCCAATACCTTTTTTGCATTCTCCTACAGGGGAGTGCAATACACATGGACCAGACTACCCCAGGGGGTTCATTGACAGCCCCAGTATTTTCTCCCAAGCCTTACATGACTGTTTGCAATCCTTTCAACCCCACAATGGGTCTGTTCTAATTCAATATGTGGACGATTTGTTGTTGTGCTCTGATTCTTTTATGTCATGTTTACATGATACTAAATTGTTGTTGCTTCATCTTTCACAAACAGGGCACAAGGTGGCAAAGGATAAATTACAGCCATGTCAGACTAAGGTCAAATACTTAGGACACTGCCTCACTAAGGGGCTAAGACACCTGACAACCGACAGAATTGAGGCCATACAACACATGACCCTGCCGCAGAGCCAGAAGCAGATTCGTACTTTCTTGGGGATGTGTGGATACTGTAGGTCCTGGATCCCAGGTTTTTTCTATTCTGGCATTACCATGCAGGAGCTAGTCTCTTCCTCAAAACCAGAACGTGTCATACACACAGAAGAGTCGGAGCAAGCGTTCTTTAATCTTAAAGATAGTCTGACAAAAGCACCTGCATTGGGAATACCTGATTATGAAAAGCCTTTTGAGCTATTTTGTACAGAAGCTGATGGCTGTGCAGCAGGTGTCCTCACACAGAAACATGGTGACGCTAGCAGACCGGTAGCATACTACAGTGCACAATTAGACAATGTGGCAAGGTCACTCCCAACATGTCTCAGAAGTGTAGCAGCAACGGCCCTTCTAGTAAGTAAGAGCGAGGATGTAGTATTAGGACATAATTCAACCATCTATACACCCCATGCTGTATCAGCTCTGTTAAATTCAGCCCAAACCAGACATGTTTCTTCAGCTAGATTCACAAAGTGGGAACTAGCCCTGATGGCACCCTCAAAACATCACCATCAAACGATGTAGCACCCTAAATCCAGCTACATACCTTCCGTATGTGTCTCAAGAGACACAAAGGGTGGGAGGTGAGGAGACCCTGGTTGATGATGAGTTAGGCAAGAATACTGACACGCATGACTGTATGGAACACCTGAATCAGACCTTTACTGCAAGGCCCGACATATGTGACACCCCCTTAGAAAATGTAGATTTTACGTCTTTATACAGACGGAAGTTGCCATAGACAGACAGAGACAGGAGAGCTATGTACTGGTTACGCTGTTGTAGACGATCAGGATGTGGTAGAAGCTGAAACCCCTTGGTCCACCTCACTCAGCCCAGGTGGCGGAACTAGTAGCACTAAGGAGAGCGTGTGAATTGGCAGAGGGTAAATCAGCCAACATATATACTGACTCTAGGTACGCCTTCGGGGTAGTGCATGATTTTGGGGCCCTTTTGGCGTCTTAGAAACTTTACGACAGCAGCAGGTACACCAGTGGCACACTCACAACACATAAAAGGACTTCTGACAGCGATACAGTTACCCAGAACAGTAGCCGTCATAAAGTGCAAAGCCCATACCTTTGAAGAAGACCCAGTGTCATTGGGCAACAACAGGGCAGACGAAGCTGCTAAATGGGCAGCAGGGCAACCTATGACGGTATCGACCGAGACTATGATTGTTTTTCAGACATTAGACACGCAGAAATTAATTGAAATGCAAGATTTGTGTTCCCTGCAGGAGAAGGCGGTCTGGAAGGCGAAGGGATGTGGTCAAGAGTCCTCAGGACTCTGGAGGGATGGACAAGGTAAGCCTGTAGCTCCCCGAACATACTATCCAAGCCTGGCTGAAGCAGCACACGGCCTGACTCACCTGGGTAAAGAAGGTATGTGCAAACTGGTGAGAGCATACTGGTGTGCTCCCGGATTTTCCTCTCAAGCTGGTAAGAAAGCAATGTCATGTCTTACTTGTTTGAGGAAAAAATGTTGGGAAAACTATTCCAACTGAGCCATCCCACATCCCTCCTACAGACGGACCTTTTCAGGTAATACAAATTGACTATATCCAACTACCACCGTGCAGGAATCTGAAGTATGTGTTAGTGTGTATTGATGTGTTTTCCGGTTGGGTAGAAGCATATCCGGCAGCCACTAATACTGCTGTGTTCACTGCAAAGAAAATTGTACAAGACTTTGTGTGTAGGTTCGGTATCCCTAGAATCATTGAAAGTGATAGGGGTACCCATTTTACTGGTAATGTCTTCCAAAATATGTGTAAACTCATGGGAATCAGTAGCAGACTTCACACCCCTTACCGACCACAAGCCAGTGGTAAGGTGGAGAGAGTAAACGGTACTATCAAGAACAAACTAGGTAAGATAATGGCTGAAACTGGGTTGGCATGGCCTGAGGCTTTGCCGTTGGTCCTCCACAGCATTCGAACCACTCCTAGACCTCCTCTTAATCTGTCCCCCTTTGAGATACTGTTCGGACGACAACCTCATTTGATCGTGAGTCCACAAGACGACTTAAAGTGTAATAATGAAGTGACTGTACAATATCTTATAAGAATGAGTAGACAGCTGAAACAACAACAACAAAAACTAAAAATGCTGTCACCTGGTATGCCAGAAACGAACTGTCATGATGTTGAACCTGGAGACTATGTTATGATCCGCAATTTCTTACGTTCAGGTTGTTTAACAGACCGTTGGGAAGGCCCGTACCAAGTGCTGCTGACCAGTACTACATCACTGAAGGTTGCAGAGAGAGACACTTGGGTCCATTCCACCCACTGCAGGAGAGTCCATAATCCGGAGAGAGTGCAAGACAAGACTCAGACCGACGACATAGAGCTGTCACTTGTGAGCCTGTTCCGGGAGACCTAAAGCCTGCAGTTAAGACACCTGAACCAGAGACGTTGCCTCAGAACTATCTTTCCAGCGATGGAGTGGCGGTTTTTGTTTTTCTTTTGTTCCAGGATTTTCCTTGTTTTTACTTTTTCTAGGACATTCTATTTTTGTGAAGGAGAATGGAGGATGGAGGAGAGTTCTGGGAGTGATACGGATGAAATGGAGGCCGAAGAAAAGTTAATAGGATATCCTGAGCAGCCCATTATCAAACTTGGTCCAGGGGTTATGAAAAGGTCTGCTAGCTCAGGAACTCGGAGGCAGTGTGAGGGGCTATTGTCTGATGAGTATTGTATCTGCAAGTTCTGCAACTCCCTAGTTGACGAGAGATGCATCCAACGATGCCAGTCCCCCAGTACTCTGAATATAGGCGGGCATCCATTGGAGGATTATCACTCCCTGGTGGGTAAGGTGCTAAACCAAACTGAGTGTTGGGTGTGCTCTCACGTGCCTCAAGGGCAGCATAACATAGGACTAGTGCCATTCCCGCTAAACATATCCGAAGTACTCGAATTAAGGGGTGGGAGGCCCATAGAAGGGAGGTACAATAACACTAGGTCCCCTAGTCTGACGCTTCGACAATACTCCATAGGCAGATCGTTGCTGTGCCTAAACATATCTCATGCAAAGCGCCTGGAGAATTGGGAGGCTGACCTATCAGATCAGACAATGGCTCGCCACACTCATTTTAGAGAGAGACCCACAAGGTCACTACTAGGCAGGAATGCTGATGGAAGTCACAAGTTAGGGCGTATAACCAAACATAAGAAGGTATCTATTGGAAAAGTCTCTACAGATAAATGTGAAAATATCATTAATGCCGACACGTGTCTAGAGCAGATGGAGACACTAGGCATGGGTAGTTTTATCAAAACTCTGTGTGATATAATTCATGGGCATACTGTTCCTTATGTTCTCCCTGATGATGTGTATTTTGTTTGTGGGAGGAAAGCTTATTCCTGGGTGACTCCGAGTTCCAAGGGCTTGTGTTTCTTAGCTAAACTGGTTCCTGAAATCATGACTATTACTCATGAAGAAATGGTAGATATTCACAAGACTACATCACCACCATACATACACACACAGTATGAACACCGTGGCAAGAGAAATATGATTCCTGGTGAGGAACCCATAGCTACAAAATTGATTAGTGAAACTGCTGGTTTCCAAGTTATGGTTGCTCTAGATCTCACCAGGACCGCTCGGGGAACATTAAACTTTAAGTATATCCAAGACCTAGCTAAATTAATAGATAATATCACCGAGATGTATGATGACACTTTCAGGTATACTGGAAGGGAGCTACAAGCGTACAAGAAGGAGTTGGTGCAACATAGACTGGTACTAAATTATCTCACCTCTATTACTGGTGGGTACTGTGTGACACTGGCCACCCAGTTCGGTGTCAAATGTTGCACGTACATTACTAATAATACGGAAGACCCTAAAGAGGTTATAGACCGGAAGATGGATGAAATTTTGCAGCTGAAATGGGAATTTCGAAAGAGCCATAATTCTTCGTTATATGAGGTCGGGGAAAAGGTGGCGGGTTGGTTCTCATGGTTGAACCCAGCAAAATGGTTCTCTGGTCTGGGGGAGTGGGTACAGGAAATGATTGCGAGTGTAGGTAAGCTCCTTCTCCTTATACTGGGTGTCATCTTAGCAATTGGTTTAGTTGTCAAATGTGTTCCTACTGTGTTGAAGTGTGGAAAACGGTCTCATAAGAGTAACACTGAGAAAGAGACTGAAAGGGTGGTACCAGATACCGAGATCATGGCCTGTGAAGAAGTATTGTATAATCCTGAACTTGAAACGGTGATTGGGTGATAGTTTATTACACTATCAAAGGGTGGAACTGTCGAAGTCAGCAAATTGGATAAAGTCATTTCAATTAAAGTCTAGCAAACTTGGTTGTCTTTGTCTGAAAAGATGCGTACGGTACGCTATGTCGTACAAGGGCACGCTATGGCGTGAAAGGGCGTACGCATCCACTACACGTGGCAGCAACAGTAATTGGTCTTTTACCATACATTTGCACAAACACGCATACTTATAAAATAGTACACATTATTGGTAGTTGCAACACATAGTCAGTTATGTCGAAATATAGTAGTATTTATATGTTATATCAGAGTTACATGCATATTAGTGAAATACACAGAACGGGTTAAAGGAATAACATCATGAGTGGTATCATAATGAACCTTGTTACATATCCTACTGTTTGGTGCGCTCTGCGAAGGAATCGCAGAGTGCATACGCAAGTTATGAATGATAGGGAATTATGAACTACTTAAGAGTAAGGAATTCTGGCGGGAAGAGCAGAGCATACCCCCTGCAGAGATGACCCCCTCCTTTGGATTCCTTAGGATGAACCAGCCAATGATTGACGACCCCTTGGACATTCCTGAGACCCGGACCAATAGATGCAAGCCATACCATCTTCATTGTATTACTGTACTTGATTGTGTATATAAGCAGCAGCTTGTGATCCAGAGTGCAGACTTCTTGTCCCCAGACTTCAGGATTGAATGACTGCACTGGATCCAGAGCGCCTGCGTTAAGTAACGGCTGTATTTACTATTACATCGCTTGAGCATATTTTTTTCAACTTATTGCGAATAAATCTTTGTGCGTTGGAAACACAAATCGAGGTTCGACAATCGTTATTGGTTAGCGACAATACGCACATTACAGTTATATAGACTTTTATCTGGGGGTTTTTGACAGGGATTTACAAACAAACCTTTTCTAATGAAGTATTTTGGAAGTGCAGAAAAATTAACCCTGGGAGAATGTATATACAATTTAAGATCATTACCACCTCCAGAGAGTTACAATTCCACACATAATACAGATTAATCAGCCCGGGAGATGAGCAATTCCTGTTTATCAGAAAAAAAAACAAATTAAAAGAAAAATTTTAAAACTCCATCAAATATATTGCAGTATTTGATTAAAAATAGGCGTGCAGACATAATTACAGGAGGGAGAAAATCTACATGTGGTAGGACTCTGTCCGTAGTCTGAATTTGGCCTGCAGTACCTCTGTGCTACCAGAGGTGCTGCTGTTATAAATGGACAGTTTCTCCTTGCCTCATCTGATTGTGATCACCTGTGGCTGGTCTTTTTAAGACAGCCTTTTCCCACAGACTAGTACCAGTTTGTTTGTCTTTTCTGCTACTCTGTGCTGCAATTCACCTTTTATGTCTAGGGGGTAAATGTATCAAGCTGCGTGTTTCTGGTGGGTTTGAAAAGTGCAGATGTTGCGTATAGCAACCAATCAGGTTCTAGGTATCATTTTGTAGAATGTACTAAATAAATGACAGCTAGAATCTGATTGGTTGCTATAGGCAACATCTCCACTTTTCAAACCCACTGGAAACTCACAGCTTGATACATTTATCCCTAGGACTCTGCATTTATCCATTATACCTGTTATTCCTACTATCTCTAACCTGCTGCTTCTATGAACTATGTTTGCCATTAACCGTTGACTGCACTTATTTGCTATCTGTATATTCTCTGTTAATAATAAAGACAATTTTGGTTCAAGTATAATCACTCTCTGTGGAATTCATACTGGGAACCCGAACACCATGTAAGGTTCGCTGTACTATATCTTATTGTCAAATGTCACGCCACATGTTAGATATGTGTAGAGTATGCATATATAATACTCACCATATATTACTTACCAATACTGCCCAAACATCGGCCCTCATTTAGGGTTAAGACTAAATCCAGCCCACGAGGACACATAGTTTACAAACAAAATAGTATAATTAATAAATATATGAATAACTTAATATTTCTCTACATCACCTGGCCATTATAAATGGAGCTACAATTGTTGTTTCTATAATTTTCTTACCATCTTCTGGACAATATTTTTTTGCTTGGGGGGATCCCAGACACTTAGACACTCCACAGCGATAGCCAAATTTAAAAAACTGCTTCCGTACATGATGAAATTGTTGCACACACTTTGCAAAGCACAAATGTATTTAGTGGCTACAGTTTCCAGGACAGTGATCAATTATATTAGTGCGCTGAATAAGAGTATAAATGAGTAAATTATTTTGGATCACTGTCGCTGTATGTTTCTGAATTGATTGGACCCATTATGATGCTTTAAAATCAGATAACCCAATTATGCAATAAAAACACCACCTCCTGATTCACTAATTCGGTTACGGAATCCCACGAGCGAGAACAGAACTTCCTGTCCGGCTAAGTTCGTTCACTCCAACAGTTGTCTTTCTATCCGGCGTGACTAACGTGAATAGGAGATAGGGAGGCTGATTGCCAGCGCTGTTTTTAAGCATTTGCTGATTAAATTTGTCCTTCTTTTGTTTTTACGATCCACAAATTATCTTTATTACCCTGTTTATAGGTTAACTTTTGATTATATTTAGTATACTGAATATATAAAAAGAATACCAGCCACATCAACTATGCTCTTTACTTGTGAAGAGATAACACAGAACTTTGGACGATAAAATATATTAAACTAATAATTTGAACCCATGTCAACTGCAGTATTTGCTTGAGTGAAGAATATACATTTATGTGACATATAAATTAGTGTTTAAAATGAAGTTTATTAAAATAATTTGAACCACACCTATAGTGGGTTATTTGAGTGAAAAGAAATATGTTGAAGTCCATGTAATCTGAAAAACATATCACAAGCGTTGTTTTGCTCTTGTCTGCCATCAAGTTCACATCTCTCCATCATGCTCATCGTTGTCCAGTCTGAGTGTCTCTAAGAGTTGAAGATGTATGAAGATGTATGTACTTGTGAGCGTTACATTTTAGAGAGTTGCAGTCATTTTGCTTTCTTTCCACCAAATTAATGTTATCATGAGCAAAATCTACCTTGCAATGTTGCAATGAATAAAACTGACTTTTTAAGACATACTTAACATACAGAAATCTTTGTGGCGCTGTAAGGATAAAGGGTATTCTAACTATCTGTAACCACACCTACTGCGCTGTTTATTGCAAGAGAAAAAAACATGCATTAAGAAGAGAGGCAATTTCCTGCGATGTAAGGCTAAAGTCTATACTGATAATATGCAAACACACCTATTGCTGGAATTATTTCAGTGATAAGCAGGAAACTGATATTGCCGGCGAGCTGAAAGTTAAATGTAATCTAATCTGCTACAACACATGTATAGTGTACATTATACATACACAGTTAGTCACTGCAATAAATCTATCAGGACAGATATCACAAGGTGTGTACACACACTGTACAATCAGCAATGTATGAGAGTATCCAGGATCCGCTTTAAAAGGTATAACTGTGAGGCACTGAAAGCGTCTATAAGTTTATGGTTATATGTTGGTCATATGTTGATCATGTTACAGCATTAGTATTTTCTTATTTGTTTTATTGATTTATTGACTTAGAATTACTGTCTGTAGATCCTGTGTTTCTACAAGAGTATATTGGACTAATCTCTTGTTTGGGGTTGGGCTATTTAGACTATAAACGACAGTCGGTTAATTATTGATGGTAGTAAGTACCAATTATTATCAGCATAGTGACACGTGGAAAGTGATAGGAGGGGCAAAGCTGCATCTCCCATAATAAAACAATAAAAACAGATAATTCTAATGGTTACATTTAAGCATAAATATAAATGATGTAATTTTGCTGATAGCGCCCCTTTAAAGCTGTCCCAGAGAACTAACACAAATAACAATGTAGATGCTGCAGACATCAGATCACAAACTACAAATATTAAATCTGTAGGATTGTGTTTGACTTGGTAAGTTGAAAAACTAAGGCTGGGTCACACTAAGGGTCTTTCAGCCAACTACTGAGCCAATCACACGATAAACGACCGTTCGGTCCGATATCGCATTACTGTGTACACTCCAACGATGAATGATTGTCATTCCGAAGCTCATGGTATCGTTTCATTTGATTTTATAAACGGACTAAAAATCTTGTGCAATGATGGAGCGATGTTGTCCCAATCCTGCAGTGTGTCTGCACTCAGGACCGGCAGTGTCCATAGATCTCTATGGAGTGTACAGAGTCACCATCTTTTCAGCCGATGGTTATGACAGATGAAGATCACAGATCTGACGGTAAATCATGTAAACGTGTATAGTGTGTACACAGGAATCGGCTGCTGATCGGGACTTTCAGTAGTTGGTAAAATTGTTAACGATATCACATTGGGAGAAATTTTCCCAGCATAACAGTGCTCCCTATCTCTATGTATTGATCTCTCCGGAAGTCAGGAGCCTATCCCTGTACTGTGATAGGATATTTGCAGCCTGGGACCATACAATTTTGGGGGTCATACTGTACAAAGCACTCTGAGAGGTATATTTACTAAACTGCGGGTTTGAAAAAGTGGAGATGTTGCCTATAGCAACCAATCAGATTCTAGCTATCATTTTGTAGAATATACTAAATAAATGATAACTAGAATCTGATTGGTTGCCATAGGCAACATCTCTACTTTTTCATACCCGCAGTTTAGTAAATATACCCCTGAGTGTTGGCCAACAGCACACCCACTGTGCCTGGTCTGATCCCTGAATACAGCAGCGCAGCTCAGACTGTTCCATATCATTTACCTCTGACAGCTAAACAACATGGGCTCCTCCCCACTTCACCTCTGATACACTAAGTAACCCAATCTCTTGGGGCTGATTGAAAATTTGTGAGGAAGATGATGGCTCATACACAGACACAGTACGGTTCTCTACTGAAGTGCGACACTGAGGCGCAAAGCAGGTCCCACTAAAAGTATAGGATGAGGCCAATTTTCAAGTCCTTCTGTGGCATGGAAATGACCGTTCTCCTGAAAAACCATCTTCTCCGCCCCTTTGTTCCATTTGTACAATCTCACTCCGTACTGAAACGTCATTTCTGCGCTGTCCCACAACTCAATGCGCCTATGTCATAATTCACTATGGAAGGCCCTCACTCTGCGTAACTCTTGTCCTTCGGCCTGTGCAAAACTGCTGCCCATCTCACCTTCCCCAAAATTGCCACCATCTTGTCTCGGATACCATATGGGATATGCACCCAAGTGGAAATTAAGAATCCCTTGCAAAAATAAAGGCACATGGCCGGTCTGATGGAGCTTTTGGTCCGTGGTGCGGCCATTTTACGCTTTGACTTTTCCAGCTTTTTGACCTGCATCAAATCCTATCAAGACACTGTCCTACACATGTGGGAGGAGCTTCAGCTGTCTATAATAGAGGGGGGAGGGGTTACACTTTGGTTTTGACCAGATCAGACAATCGTTTTGGTTGCTCCCTTGACTTGAGTTTTAGTTGGGATGAAAAATGGGATGTTTGAGAAACACATGAATGAAATTTCATTTTACAGTTCTTAGTAAGAACTATAATTAAAAGTTTTTATCAATAAACAGAAATATGTGCAATAATTCCAAATAAAAAATAGTTAATATGTTATAGAAGAGGGTATTCACTCCTTGATTTTCACTGAATGCTAGAGCAACTCTGTATATTCAGAAAATCTCTAATAAGTTGCACACAACTTGCTACCATATTTCTTTGAAAATCTGTCCCACATCTCTAGTCACTCACCTGGATTAATACATAAACTGTTCTGTTTGAAGCAATGTATGTAACAGCTGGGTTTATAAAAAACAAAATATTTACCTGTTCTGTTTACCTTTAGTTAAAGTGCACTCATCCCCTACAAACATTGTAGGTAGCCATTTTGTGGGCGGGACCAATATATAGGCGAATGCAGGTATCAATGTGTCTGTCTTTGGGGGGAGGTGTTGCCCATAGCAACCAATCAGATTCTTTCTATCATTTACCTAGTGCACTCTGCAAAATGATAGCTAGAATCTGATTGGTTGCTATGGGCAACACCTAAACATTACCTTTTTAGAAGGTTATAATTGATTGGCTGGATGTTCTTTACGAAACGGTGCGAGGAAGTTTGGTCATGATAGTTACATGACCACTATTACATGTGTATCTTTTTTCCTCATGTTTCTGATTTTTTTGCTCTGCCCCCCCCTATGATTCATCTACAGTATTTATTTCCCCCCTCACCACAAGACACTAAGACACTTACCATCTGCTCAGTTCAAGTGTATTAACAACGTTGGCCTCATGTCTGCTCATTTTCCGCCTTTGTTGTGGAGTTTGATTTTTTTACACTCACATTTCCTTGCAGTGACTAAAACACATTGAGTGTAGTCAACCAGAGCCCAATCTCCACATATTACCTCAGTCCAGTCAACGTGAAACAATCTGGTAATTACTTATTCATCTTTGACCTCCTTGGAGTGTGTTTAGGGGAGTAGTGAGTACAGTACTCGAAATCCTTTAGTATCTGGGGTTTCTCGGACGCGTTCCTTCCCCTCCTCTCCGCTTCTCCTCCTCCTGGAGGGAAAAACAACAGCTGAGAAGCTGTACGATCTCTCTGACGTATGCAGGAGCAACGCAGTGACTGGGAACCAAGGCTTCTGCCTGACATATCTAAATAAACCTATAAAATATTACGTCTCAAGTCTTGCTAAATAGTTCTCGGAAATGAAAACAGTAAAATGGAAATGTAAAATAATGTTTTTTAAAGTATGTTTGGCATGAGAAGCAAAACATATAATCTGTGAAATTAAAGATGATTTAGTTGGTCGCTTCTTCTGTCAGCCCCATGTAACTACGCTGTCTTGTCTCATGTATCTTTATGATGAAGCTGCAAAGTCTTTTTCCCGTCTCCATTTTTTTGCAGATGTGTAAGCTCTTTCGACTTTAAATATGAAGAATTGCTATCAACTACTTCCACAGAACCTCCGGGGTATATAAAAGTGGAGATGTTGCCTATAGCAACCAATCAGATTCTAGCTGTCATTTATTTAGTATATTTTTCAAAATGACAGCTAGAATCTGATTGGTTGCTATAGGCAACATCTCCACTTTTTCCATCCCGCAGTTTAGTAAATATACCCCTCTGAGTGGATGACTCCTACCACCATCAGGATTATCACTTTTTTACTCTATTCAATAACTTTATATTGTTACTTATTAAATCCTGTGATAGGGCTCTTTATGTTAATGAATATAAAGTGGGTGTGGCTTAGTTCAAGCCACAATAACATTTGCCTTTTATGGAATATAAGTAACTTGATCATTTTTATGCATTTATTCTGATTGAATCAACACGTTAAAAATAAAAAAGCAGCAAATTATCCCATCTGAAGGAAATAAAGAACAACTATAATATTTCTTCAGAAGAATCTCCAAAAAAAACAACTTTTAGGAAATAATGAAGGACACAAAAAAGTTTTTTTGTTTATATCCTAAGTAAAGATTTGCTTAACAGGATATGGTGCAAAATTCTATAGTGGTTATATGAATACTTATATACGCACGATCATATCCTTCCCACTTTTATAGAATATTGTCTATTGAAAAGGATCTCATAGAAACATAGATAAGAACCATCTGGCCCATCTAGTCTGCCTTTATTTTAACCTTTGGTAACTTCAAACCCTATTTGATCCTTAGTTCTTTGTAAGGATATCCTTATGTCTATCCCAAGCATGTTTATATTGCTGTACTGTATTATCCTCTACCACCTCTGATGGAGGTTATTCCACTTATCCACTACCCTTTCTGTGAAGTAGTTTCCTCTGAACCTACTTCCCTCCAGTGTCAGTACATGTCCTCGTGTTCTAATACTTCTCTTTCTTTGTATAATGTTTCCTTCCTGCACCTTGTTATAACCCTGGATATATATGAAAGTTTCTATCATGTCCCCTCGTACTCTTCTCTGCTCCAAACTATACATAATAATATATTTTAGTCTTTCCAGGTAAGTTTTGTGCTGTAGACCATGCACCAGTTTAGTTGCCCTTCTTTGTACAGTCTGTAATGTATTTATATCCTTCTGGAGATATGGCCTCCAGAACTGAACACAGTATCTAGATGAGGCCGTACCAATGACCTATAATTCTCATCCATAGATAAACCTCTAAACTAGCAGCAACTTCCCCGGGAGACTCAGCGACACCCGAATGGCCCATTCAGACCGACCTCCCAAAGTTTAAGAATCTATAAAAGTTCTATTCTGTTCTTAACATAGAATTTTCTTTGATTTAAAGCTACATATGTGGTTTAATGTGGCAGTGACAGTTTTATCACAGAGACACTATGTAAAATCAGTGAAACTGTCACTGCAGGAAGATACTGGCAGCGGTACGGAACAGACGGAGCATCCGTAGCTAATTTACCCCTACAGTAAAGATGACGCTGGTGACAAACAGGATACAATGATGCTGATAACGATAAAACAGAGGTAACTGAACCCTGGTGATTCACCCTCTATTTAATGACTTCTAGACAATCACCCATAACAATGTGTTTCATGTGAATTGGACACCACTAATTACTTCCAGCAACACCAAAACTCTGCATCATTGCGGCTTCTGTAATGGTTTTGGCTTTTATGTTGGTTAAATAAAGTCTCAATTTGTATAAATTGTTGCATCGATTTATCACAGTTTATGTATAAATAAGGCAGACCTGGGACATATTTCACAGGGTTTATTTTTTTCTAAAATCTAAATATTTTGTCTACCACTTATTACATTTTGCAACAGACTCTCACCGCCACCTGATCAATAGCTCATTTTTCTGCTGACGGAGGAAAGAGATGTGTAATAAACTTGCTGACAACTGCAGACATCTTTTGTGGAGAGAGAACTGATTGGACGATGAGCTAGTCATCCAATCGGCATTCTTGACATGAGAAAGCAGTTAGGTACCCCAAGTCTCAACAGAAGACTCCTCACCTTCTGGAAGTTGAGGGAAAACCGTGTTAGACTACGGTTTGTGCTCTCTATGGATTTCTCCTTAAATAAACATTATTAATAATATTAATTTTAAATATATTATCTACATAGGTGATCCT
Organism: Mixophyes fleayi; assembly: GCF_038048845.1. NCBI lineage: Eukaryota > Metazoa > Chordata > Amphibia > Anura > Limnodynastidae > Mixophyes > Mixophyes fleayi. The sequence goes on from NC_134409.1 coordinate 6,010,083, forward strand.
ACAGTAACGGCGGCTGGTAATGAACATGTCCAATGGTTATAGACATTCCCAGGACATCACACAGCGGAGGATTCTTCCTGTGGAGTGGGAAGCGGTGGGTAACGGTTCACACCATAAATCTGTCACCAACAGGGATCTGGAGCCTGAACTGAATCTTGGTAGTCTATAGTGAATACTTATCAAAGATTTGGGGGTGATATTTTTATAGCCACAAGAGTTTTGGGGTCTATTTTATATAGAGGGCACTGCAAAACTTTCTGGAATTTACAACAGTCATTAGAATGTTCTCTGTATTTCACAATGATCACTAAGATGCTATCTGTTCTGTACTGTACAGAGTTCACTAAAATACTATTTGATTGTATATTAATCACTAGAGTGCTTCCTATATTATATATGCATAACTAGAGTGCTCTCTGTATTGTGTATAGATCACTAGAATGTTCTATATATTGTATAGATGTCAATATAGTACTATTTGTATTGTATATTAGTCATTAGAATGCTCCTATAGTGTATATGCATAACTAGAGTGCTCTCTGTATTGTGTATAGATCACTAGAATGTTCTATATATTGTATAGATGTCAATATAGTACTATTTGTATTGTATATTAGTCATTAGAATGCTCCTATAGTGTATATGTATAACTAGAGTGCTCTCTATATTGCGTAGATGTCACTATAATAATATCTACATTGTATATGCATAACTAGAGTGCTCTCTATTATGTATAGATCACTAAAGTGTTCTCTATATTGTATAGATGTCACTATAATACTATTTGTATTGTATATTAGTCATTAGAATGCTTCACATATTGTATATGCATAACTAGAGTGCCCTCTGTATTGTGTATAGATCACTAGAATGTTCTATATATTGTATAGATGTCACTATAGACTATTTGTATCGTATATTAGTCGATAGAATTCTCCTATAGTGTATATGTATAACTAGAGTGCTCTCTATATTGTATAGATGTCACTATAATAATATCTATATTGTATATGCATAACTAGAGTGCTCTCTGTATTGTGCATAGATCACTAGAGTGTTCTCTATATTGTATAGATGTCACTATAATATTATTTGTATTGTAAATTAGTCATTAGAATGCTCTCTATATTATATATGTATAACTAGAATGCTTTATGTATTGTGTATAGATCACTAGAGTGTTCTCTATATTGTATAGTGGTCACTATAATACTATCTATATTGTGTATTTAGTCATTAGAATGCTCCCTGTACTATAATACATAATTAGAGTGGTCTCTATGTTGTATATAGATCACTAGACAGCTCACTGTACTGTATAGAGGTCAACAGAATACTATCTGTATTGTATATTAGTTGGGTGATTTGATGCTCTCCAGCTTCTCCAGGATAATGAGTCTGAGCAGAAATGTGCATGGTGGAGACAGTGCGTGTACTACCAGATATCTGGTTTAGTCTCATTCTTGTCTTCAGTCTATTATGCGAGTGAGGGGACATAGGGTCTTTGTTACTTGTGGCACTTTTATGTGTTTGTAGATTGTTATTACATTGGTCGAAATATAGCAACAAATGCACTTTCCTGTAAGAAGGGGAATAAGGCATCCGATGAAAGTATAAGAGGATGGTGGTGTGTTCTCATGGAAACAACGCCCCTATACATGGAGGAAAATACTGTGCAGCCCCCTGCAGCACAGGGAACACTCCACAGACGCAGCTTCTCAGGCCCTGGCTCATTTAAATAATCTTGTCCTGCAAAACAAACTCGTGTATTTGGACGTGGGTGTATAAGTAGGAGTAATCATGCACATTTAGTGCCCCTGAACCCCTCAGCTCCCCGATGAGAAGATGCAAAATTTTGCACCTCAAGACTCCACCATCTCCCCATATAAAAAAGAGCGTTCTCAAAATTAGGTGTGCGACGTCACAACAGAGCATTTGCACTGAGCGATTGCACTTTCCTGAATCATATTTATACTATGCAATATATATATATATATATATATATATATATATATATATATATATATATATTGTAAACTTAAGAGCATACATTGTTCCCATCTAATGCTCAGCCAGTCAGAAGCGGCAATCTAGTGCTGCTGGCGCTCGTCATCAGAGTGTACTTGTACCTTCTAGTATATATGTGTCTCTGTGCTGTTCTGCGCCAGACACATTTGGTTGATCACACCCTTACTATACACGGCTGATATTAGACCATCCCTTCCTCTCCCCATTCTGCCGCTCCAGTTGTAAGGAGACGTAAGTGTCAGATACGAGCAAGTCTGCATGCGCACATCTGCGTGCGCTCTCTTGGTGATCATGCGCAGAGCAAATTTTCATAAAGGGACGTACGCTCTACTCAGGCCTTCTGTCTCTTTCTGCACTTTTAAGAGAAAAAAAACTTCAAACACACCTAAGTGTTATATGTACTAAAGACAGTCCCTTTTCTTCTCTCTTTCATGATTATTTTAAACCATACAAAAGGAAAAACTGGGCAGCATTTTAGAAGAAAAGCTTAAAGTTTAATTTGATGAAACAGTTCATTCGAAAGTGTTAGGAGCTCGGCCTTTGACAGCGCGCTGCTTGCGATCCTCCTGCACCTCCGCACACCAAGGGCTAGATTTACTAAGCTGCGTGTTTGAAAAAGTGGGGATGTTGCCTATAGCAACCAATCAGATCCTAGCCGGCAGCTTAGTAAATCTAGCCCCTAGCCTCAAACCAAAGCGGTTCCCCTGCAGTATAACTGAGACAGAAATCTTTGCCATGTACCTGGCGCTTGAAATACGTGGTCTGTAGTCATTTGTGTTAGAGTTTAGTATAGGTGAGCCATTATGCCAGATTATCCATAACACCTGTTTAGTAGAGAAGATAACAGTATCTGACAGTGATACAATCTAACACACTGAACAATGTACAATGCAACTGAAACCGAGATAAATACATAGTTGCGATACCAGAGTACATAATCCCATCAGTACTTGTACTGTCTGGTGTAACGCTCACAGAGAGACGCATCCTACTGATCAGACAGTTCTTCAGTGCAGTCTCACATATACCCTTTAATAACCTTACAGACGTAAAATAAATAATATTAGCTATTGCCTAACTCCATGAAATGAAATCCAATATTGAAGAGCGAGCAGCCAGCAGGAGATCAGTTCTCCATGTGGTCTTTACACAAACTCTAGACCCCAATTTTTTCTCCTAAAGAATCAACACAAATCTGTCAACACAGAAGGATATGTTTCAAGAATAATACAGATCTACCACATCAACAAAACCTGTCTGCAATAATAAGGTTTTCTTCAACTGAACTACCAACTTGCCCCAAGTAAAGTAGATCCAACAGTCTGATTATTCTGTCCACAATCATTACCTAGCTAACTAAGGGACCTGCACCCCCCCATCAGACAGCCTGGCCGCAGGTTACATTTCTTCCATTCATCTAGAAATTGTTTGCTTTCATTATCCCCCTGTAGATATTAATAACAGCCTATTATATTTTAACTAAAACAAATATCTTCTTCTAGGAATTTAAAGGATAAGGTACCAATGTTTTAGTTAATGTCTGTACACATCAGTGGAGTTCTGAGAATAGTGACTGTTTCCTGCCCGAAGAGGAAACAGCGTTTTCCTTTAGATATATAAATATTACTTCCTTACCTTATAAATATAGCCAAATATATTCCTCTATTATTACTGTACATTACGGGACGGTATGGTTATAAATACACTAGAGTGGTTTGAGGTATCCTCAGACTGCCCTGGGAGACTACTGTCGCTTACTGGAAGACATGTTCAAACAATTGTCAGTGTGCTCAAGAAATGTGTCTTTTGTTACATTATTTAGTGCAAGATAAAATGCTTTACTTAATACCAAGTTAACGGAAAGTCAAGCTGGGCTTTTTCACCACTTATATTGCATAGGTTATTTTGTTTTTGCTTTGTTTTTTGTGGGGAAGGGGGATTAGTTTTGCAATATTCATCATCATCATCAACAACATTTATTTATATGGCGCCAGCAAATTCCTTAGCGCTTTACAATTGGAATCCTTGTGCATGAATATTTAAAAGGTTGCAGAATTCAATGCATTGATTTCTTAAAAATAATTTTTAAGTTATACCCCATTCATACTGCACCAAAATCCCGGGTTTTTGCCGGGGCGAGCTCAAACGACCCGGGTCTTGGTGCTGTATGAATGGTACAAGTCAAAAATCCCGAGTCTAAAAACCCGGGTCTTCAACCCGGGATTTATCGAGGGGTAATTCCCGGGTCGGACCCGGGTTGCCTGCACTATGAATGGTGCAACCCGGGTTTTTCAACCCGTGTTGCACAGAAAACAAGCTTATTGGCTGTCTGCCTGTCTCTGGAGGATGATGTCATCGGTGGGAGCCCGTGGAAGATTCGAGAAGGAGTTTAGGAGAAATGGTGGATGGTGGAGTGCAGATCAAGCTGAAGCAGTATCGGAGTTTGTTGGAGAATGACGGCCATGATGAAAAGTAATGTGGTAAACAATCACCACCCACTTTTGCATCAACTTTATGCGTCAAAAAAACTGTCACCTTTCAATGACATCACCATTTTTCAGCCAATGAAAACTGCTCTGGTGATGACTCCCACAAATTGCCAGGGCACAGACTTGTGCAGTATCAATGGGGTCAACCCGGGAAATTCCGGGTCCAAGGTGCAGTATGAATGGTGTTTCTGAGCTGGGACGCTCCGAGCCCCGGCAAAAACCCAGTATGAAAGCGGTATTAATGGGTTAAACTGATAATTTGACATCGCCTTTGCTTCTCCCTGATATTATCTGACCATTGTGGTCAATGTACCCAAATGTACCTCACCTCCACTGATCTCTCCTCTTCTGTATAACTCATGTAGCCATCCGTCTCTCTGCAATCTCCACATGGATGTCCCAACACTACCTAAGGCTGCGTACAAACTATACAAGAAAAAAATGTCCCAATCAGGATGCCGATTCATGTGTGTACACTAAATGCGTTTAGCAAGATATATGTTCAGATCTGTGCTCTTCATCCTTCATAACCGGCTATACAGAAGGTGGGCTTTAGCGAGTGTTATCAGGCTCGGTCAACTAGTGGTCAATGGGCAACTCTGCTCTTTCACGGAACTGCCGGCTAAATATCCTCTGCAGGATAAAGAGTTTTGAGGTTATCTTTAATTGCATCATTTCTTTAGTTCTGGGAAAGGCATTAAGACTTTTGGTAAGGACTTGTCCCACTTCAAGACTCGATGTGCTTCGCATAACGCCCCCACACAGTCCATCTCAGGCATTTACAAAATCCTCTTAGACAAGCTCTTAGTTCCATTTGCTGTGTCCTGGGATAGGAAATTATCTTCAGCAGCAGTCCAAGTGTCTTGGTCAAAGATTCTCCAAGCTACACATGGGTGCTCTATAAGTGTATCGGCTGTAAAAACACAATACAAACTCTTATCCAGATGGTACAGATGCCCATCTTCCATACATCAACGCCACAGCACAGTTTCCGTGAAGGAGATGTGATAGGACTCCTGGATTACTGTACCATGTTTGGTGGGAATGTGTAGGGGGGAAGTATTCCGGTTGTCGGGAAAGATAGTTGGATATGAGGTACTTGTTGACCCAGACTTTTGGTTGCTCTCCCTCTTTAACATCCCTATCTGCAAGTATAATAATTCTTTGCTGAAGCACTTGAATAATGCAGCTAGAACTGTTCTACCAGCACAATGGCGTCACCATCTCCTCCATCAAGTAGTGAATGGTTCCGTCAGATAGACTTTCACCAGTCGATGGATGGTATTATCTTGTCGCCTAAGGAAAAATATTCAGACTTCACGTCTATGTGGGTCAGATGGCTGGAGTCCTAAGAGTCTGAAGAGTCCAAGTGGTAAATGCATCAAATAGTGATTTTTGCAAATCGCCGATATCCGGCAACGTTGAATGGTAATTTTAAAGCGGCAATAGATTTAAAGGCAACTTTTGCCTTTTAAGCCATTATGATCTCCTGCGGCTCGGCTTTCTCTGACACACTAATTTAAGATGCTCCCGATCAATCCTCATTCTTGATTTTGGTCTCCTTCTGTCTTCACCCTCAGCTTCTACTTTTGTACGTCATTATTCATTGGTTTTACGCGTCTTACCAAACGTCTTACCAAAGACTCTTTGCTGTACCGCTTCTTCCTGTTGATGGCCAGAATACTAACTAAAGAATATATAGAGAAAAAATTTGATTTCTTAATTTTGTGCCTTAATACTCAAAGTCACGTCAGTTCTATGGCGTAGTGTAGCACGATTTAATGCACCCGACTCATCTTTCACAAACATATAGAAAACCCTTTTCAATGAACCTATTAATGATCATATCAGCTTGTAAATCAGAAGAACTGGGCCTAAGAAATTTTTATTTATTCTATTGAGCTGACTGTTTGGAATGATTCTTAACCTCCTGACTCTATCCTGACTAGTATCGTGTAGATATGGGCTACTCGCTGGGCCACATTGCAAAATTTGGGGGAGGGGCCCGGGCATGTTCATAAGTGGGCTCCGCTTTGGTTTTCTGAGCGTTACAGGGTCCCCCTCACCTCCGTTACTCAGAGCACTGATTGACATTCTGTAAACACAGCAGTCAGCCAGGCATCTGGGCTGATAACCAGCATACAGTAAATATGTCACATACAGGTTTGTCATCCGTATTGAATTCAAATCAGAGACTGTCTTGGATATTCTATGCTCACTTTGAATTAGGAAGTGGAAGTTGTGAATAAGTCGACCAGGAAAGGAACTGGTCAGGTGAGTTCAATTTCCTCAGAGTCCCAGTGAAGTCATGAAAGTGCAGAATTCTTTCCCTCGCACAATAAGACTCCCCTCTGGTCTACAAACTTTCAAGCGTTCTCTGAAAACCCACCTCTTCAGACAAGCTTATAATATTCCTCAACCACCCTCTTAACCTCACCACCTTACCCTATTACCACCCGTTACACAATTTCACACAAGACAACTATATATATATATATATATATATATATATATATATATATATATATTTAAATACAGCAGTGCTTGAAATAAGTAGCATGAATTTTTACAATTAAAAATGTATATTTATGCAAATGACTGACTTTACAAGTTCCATTTCTAAAAAAGATTGATGTGGGGGGAGGGGTAATTTACCACAATTAACCCCTTTTTACCAGGGCGTCCAGTTATGTTTTGCTGTTCTATCCCCTCTAAGCCCTTTCTGCCCGTCCTAAAAACAGATGTAAAACAGCCGCTGGTCCTTGTGTGAACAGATTAATACGGACCACTGGGAGCACTCGGTCTTTGCGGTCGTGGCTGATCATATGAGCTTAATTTTCCATGCCGGGCAGATTATGAAGAAAAAAAAAAAATGCATAAAGCGTAGAGAGAAATTACTTTATCACAAAAACCAAAGTGGAATTTGGCAAACCTTGAGCCAGAGACGATTCGGGAGGCTGGGAAAAGTGAAGCCACAGCTGTTTTCAAGGATATTGGATAAGCACGAAAGCATGTGGACGACGTTTAATTTTTACTCTGGAGAGAATTTGTGACTTTATTGAAAAATAGTGAGAATCAATCAGGGGCATTTTGAAAACAGGCCATTTGCCACATGCCGTTCTCCCCCTAAAAAACCAGGCTTTGAAAATGCTCTGTCTTTGTTTTCTGAGCTCACGTGCGGTATTGAATTGCAGTCTAGCTGACACTGAGCTGTGATCGCCAGATGACCCCAGTTTGGCCGTTCCTCTGCGTACCCTCTCAGCAGTCCTGTCCAGTCCAATAATCGGTAACTGCTACCCATCGCCTGCTTAGATGACACAATGACCTTGGCGGAGCCATGACGCTTTTCACACCTTGTTAACTAAACTCACTGTGTAAAAAAAAAAGTGTCATAAATAGTTTTGCTTCGTTGCTGCACCAAGGACTTTGCTGCAAAACGTCTTTTTATTAAGCAACGAACTGGTGTTTTTCCTGGAACTGTTTCATGCAGTGGAATGGAAATCTGATTAAGAATCAAGTGGCTCGATATAAAAGTGTCTAGTTATATAATGTCACATTTTCTCTGAGAGCAGATCCCAGTTACTGCATCAGGTCCGAAGCACCGTTTTCCTGCCAAGCCGCAGTTAAGGCATCGTGTGTTTATCTTACCAGGAAGTAAACACTGCACGGAGGGAAAATACAACTTACATAGAAAAGAGACTAGACCACATTAAACAACAAATACTGGCTTATTTAATAGTATGGTGCAGATAGTAAAATATACTGTAACCCTTAGCAACCAACAGAACCTTGGCATACCATCCAACTGTCCCGGGCATGGCGGGATATCCCAATTTGCGGGAAGCAGAAGGGGGTGGGGCTTAAACATAGTGGGTGGAATTTTACCCTAATATGACCATTTGTGAAGGGAGTTTGGTCAGAATGGGGATGGGGCTTATTTTGTCCCAATCATCATTATCACCATTTTTTTATCTAGCGCCACTGATTCTACAGCACTGTACAGAGAACTCACTCACATCAGTCCCTGCCCCATTGGAGCTTGCAGTCTAAATACACTAACATATAGAGACAGAGAGAGAGAGACTAGGGTCAATTTTGATATCAGCCAATTAACCTACTAGTATGTTTTTGGAATGTCGGAGGAAACCAGAGCACCCAGAGGAAACCCAGGCAAACACAGGAAGAACATACAAACTGCACACAGATAAGGCCATGGCCGGGAATTGAACTCATGACCCCAGTGCTGTGAGGCAGAATTGCTAACCACTGAGACACCGTGCTGCCCAATGTCATCATTCTAAGTGCTGGGAGGTATGCCCGTTATTTTTATTATGGCCCCTAGACACAGACACTTTTCAGGCACCCACTATACAGTTGGTCACACTTGCTCTCAAGACCAAATTCTATTCTTGCAATCATCTAATATTCAGGCGCGGGCTGGCAGAGTTCAGCCCGGGGGGTGCCCAGACAGCCGCATCACGTGACATGCGATGCAGCCGCTGGTAAAAATCAAAATGACAAAATGGGGGAGGGGGCGGCCGGCTGGTCTCCCGGCCGACCATAAGAGCAGCCAGATTGAGCGGCCCGGGGGACCGATGCCCCCTGCCCCTGCTAATATTCATACTTGACAACTTTACTCAAGTATCTAGGGCGGAGCAGGGGGGTGTGGAACCTCAATTGCCACCGTTTTGACCCCTGTGGTGCAATGCCGCAGTCACGTCATCCCACCTCGGGGTCTAGAACAAAATTCTGCGATTCGCAGCAAATCAAGACCCCCGTTCTGCCCACTTCATTAGGAAGCAGGCAGGTAGTGGGAGGAAGGCTGTCGGGAGCCCCGGACAACTATCCAAAATTTGAGAGTAGGTAAATCTGCTAATATTTATCCTGAAAACAATTATTTGCTATGTTTACTAGTGTAAACGTTTCTCCAGGGGTCCCACGGTTGGTCTCACTGTCCCAGTCAAAAATCTGAGTGCAGAGGTGGAGTGTGAGCGGGCGGACCTCACACTTACACCCCTCCCCCACCGACCCTCCGCAGACATTATAAAATGGAAAATTTAAATGTTCTGCGACTTAGCTGGCGATGCAGCTATAAATGATTGTGCAAATACTGATCATTGATCTAAATAGTGAAGAATATGTAAGTGCTGACAATATCCTGATGGTTTGATAGACCACGAAGAATGCAATGCGTGTTCCAGCCCTTCAATAATGAGGCTCAATGAAAAAATTCTGCCTTGTTAGGCAGTTTTTAAAGATGTCAGCTTCCAGAAAGGGGATGGGACAGACATCCTCCGATCTCTTACTGCCTTGGCTGAAAACCAGGGTGGAGGGAAATGTGTGCGGGAGGACCAATCACAAGCCGTAATCAAGATATTGTGTCTTATTATTATTACCATTTATTTATATAGCGCCAATAATTCCGCAGCGCTGTACAGAGAACTCACTCACATCAGTCCCTGCCCCATTGGAGCTTACAGTCTAAATTCCCTAACATACACATAGACACAGACTGGGGTCAATTTGATAGCAGCCAATTAACCTACCAGTATGTTTTTGGAGTGTGGGAGGAAACCGGAGTACCTGGAGGAAACCCACGCAAACACAGGGAGAACATACAAACAGATAAGGCCATGGTTGGGAATTGAACTCAAGACCCTGGTGCTGTAAGGCAGAAGTGCTAACCACTGAGCCACCATGCTGATTGGTTTTCCTGATCATGACTTGACTGTGCCATTTAAAGGGGGGATAACAAAATTAATTAGCATTTTCTGCATTTCAGAAGGGGTAAGTTTTATTTATTATTATTATTATTATTATTATTATTATTATTAATAATAATATTCTCTAATAATCAGAATATTAACATGGCTAGATGGACGAATATGTTTTCTAAAAACAAACAATACAACGGGGTTTAGATGGGATTTTTTCACTAAATGGAAATGTTCAACACTCCAGTTTTAAACTCTACAACTGACCTAATGTTTTTTACGGTATATTTTGTGATTGTAGCACTGTAATATTATAATAAAGGTTATTATTAGACCCCACATACAGGACCTGGCTGGTAACGTTCCTCCCGTTTAGACCAAGATCTGACTGTGAGACACAGACTTTAATCCTTGTTTACCATGACAGAAATGAGTATTTATTTTGAAACTCTTTCCACAAAACATTCACGTTTCCCCTGACATACTAGGAGGCTCCATAGGGTCTAAACCACCATAAAACCAATACACACAGACCCCACATTTTCTTTATTACAATCAAAACAAGAGGTCGTGAGGAAATCTTCACGCAGGAATGTATTTAGGGGAGTAGAATTGAGTGTAACAATGCAGTATCAGTCGTTACAATATGTTCTCGGAGCAGAACACTGAGAACATTTAATTAAGATTTTATAGTGTAGAGGTTACAAATCAGATCACAGGGGAATGAAATCTAGCAGACTTCCTGTTTAGCCTAAATGCCATTTAATGTGATTGTACAAGAAAAATACTGTTTACTCATCTGTTTAGATTACATGTTTATTTGTGAAAACTGGAGTTTAAAGACCCAGCATTGCACTATTGGACTTTAGTATATATAATATAGCAAAATCCGCGTATTAATGAGATGCCACTTATCAAGAAAAACAAATAGTATTTTGGAATCTCCTGTTGTACTGTGGTCACCAGAATCAGCATCCTATAGTAATGGATGATCGTCTATGTTACATAGAAAGCGATATCATAGCTCAAGTTGTTTGCACAGATATATACAGACTAGTTAAAAGCCCGTCAAAATGACGGGAAAAAATAAGAGTAAGATCATGTTGGACTCTTTTTGGTAACAGTTAAATTCTGCGCATCATTTATCCCACAAATGTGGAATCAACTATGTTGTCAAAGAAATTTTTGGACTGTTCATGCTGTACTTTCAGTAAGTGCTCAATAACAGGGGTAGACCTTACTGCCCCAAATGTGACTTTACCCTGGTGGCAGCATTGATTGAATAGTTTTGTCTGCTCAGTCGCAAAATGCTTAGCGTGGCAAAATTCACAAATACTTTTCATGGGACCACAGTTATGAGCAAGAAGTTAAGCTACCGACATGAAGAATGGCGTAACATCTTGTTTGCTGACTTTGTAGGTGTTGATATTGCCTCCGGTTTATTTAAGGAGGCGCCAGGTGTAGCACCAGTACAATGAGGAATGCTTTGAAAAAAAAACACTGTACTGGCGCTACACCTGGCGCCTCCTTAAATAAACAGCGTAATAGCAATAATGACAGTGTCACGCTGTATACTTACGCCATTTTGCCCGGACGGCCTCTTCATGCTCCGCGTTTATGTGAAGTCGGTTTTGCAAGCTGTCGGGGGAAACCACTATCGGTATGCCCTCCATCGTTGTTCTCATGTAGGGCTAATTGCTGTTGGGGTTTAGGTAGTTGGGGAGGTGACTACCACCGGTTCATTATCCCATGTCTGACCTGGAATTTTGGTGAGAAATGGGTATTAAAGATCATGTATTGCATAAATTGTAACCATTGTAAATATTCTTCCAAAATCAATTTTTTTTTTTAAATTCTTAAACCAGAAATGTAAATTTTGGAAAGTATGCTGTAGTTCTTAAAGCCAATTTGTCATAGCAAATTCCAGGACTCAGCATATTAACACATAACCCTATCAAGCTCCACTCAATGGGGGTAACTCAATTCGAAGCAAGGTGCCGCAATGTGTCTCCGGAACAGTCCACAGAGGCACCTGGCGGTGGATGTTTTAGACAAATCTTTGTCTTTATCCCTCAGAGATGAAGCTGTACAAATGGGCGGAGATTCTGTACCGTATTAGCTGGGAATGTGTGTAGAGCATACTTGCCAAGTTTTTCTTGTTGGCTTCAGGGAGATCCTGGGGGAGGTGGACATGCGGTGGGGGGGGGGGGGCTTGACTAATTGCATCATTTTGGCCCTGCCCCCTAAACGATTGTCACAATTTTGGCCACTTACAGCAGGAGGGCAGGTCTAAGATGACGCGATACTTGTGCCATTGAGCCCCGCCCCCACTACTTATCTATTGCAGAGGTGGTGAGAACCGGGAGGTTGCCCTGCTCTCCTGGGAGCTCGGGAGGTCTCCCAGAAATGCGGGAGTCTCCCGGACATTCCGGGAGAGTAGGCAACTATGCGTTAAAGAAAAGCAGCTAATGAATCTCTAGAGACTGAAGTGTCTTTTACATTTCTGTCTCCATTACTGAAGTCATGTTGTCTTACCTGACAGTCTTTGATTAAATCTTGGTCTCCATGAAAATGGCCACCTCCATAGGCATCAATATATGGACATAGGACACAATTTCTGAACTGTGTCATCATGCCACAGATGGCGAAGCCAACCACGTCTTGTACTGGCTCAGCATCAGGGAGAATGCCAGACTCTTCAGGGAGTGAGGGAGATCACCCCTATTTCAGGGAGTCTCCCTGACATTCAGGGAGAGTTGGCAAGTATGGCGTAGAGGCGATGTCCGGCGGCACCTAGCGGCTCGTTGAATTTCCCCCCCAGTATTTATTATAGCTCTTGGTATTTATAATTTGTTTTAAGGTGTAAGGCTTTTATAAATATGAAATGAAAAACCGTTACACTCCTCTGACCTGTGGTTTGCTTAGCTCATATAGTCCACCTCTACTTCCATTTAGGTCCCAATTAAGATAAAGTAGTTTTAGTTAAAAGGCAAAACACAGGAATCCATCTGTTATAATAATATATCAGTCCCCCCCCCCTCTGCTCTCCTATAACCCCTCACTTTTCTATTGATTACTAATATTTCTCCCATCCCTAGGTTATTTGAGTAATACAAAACGATACCTGAATTCTATGTCCATATATGTGTCTAGCACCAATTAATTTAAGCTAAGTTGTAGCACAATTTATTTTGTTTTACTTTGTTGTGTCTGGTTTGATCTTAGAGAACAACTTATCAGCAGCACTTGGATAGTGTCTGGCAAACATGCTGATAACTAGTGACAAAGATGTTTGTATATCATGTTCTAAAGAAAATTGTTATGAAAGAAAATGGATTGATTTGTTCTGTCCTGAAAAATGGCAATAAAAAGATTTTTATTTTTGAAGTTTTGTTTCCATTCATTATAAAGTTGAGGTGAGGGATATATTCATATATATATCTTAAGAGAGATGTATGTTGTTCCTCAACCCCCGAGAACTAGTGCCTAGGTATTAGTCCCAGCAACGCGTTTCACAATTTTCTCTATCTTCATCAAGATGTTGGAATGGATAAGATCTTCGTTACAAGATAGAAAACAGAGATTTATAGTAAATGGAGTACATTCACAGGAGGGAAAGGTTACCAGTGGAGTACCCCAGGGATCTGTACTTGGACCAGTGCTTGTTAATATCTTTATTGGAGACATTGCAAATGGTATTAAAGGGATAGTATGCCTTGTTACAGATGACACAAAGATATGCAACAGGATAGACACATCAGGAGGGGTAAAACAAATGATTGATTGATGATCTAGGTAGACTAGAGGAATGGTCAAGAGAGTGGCAACTACAATTTAATGCCATAAAATGCAAAATTATACACTTGGGTCTCAATAACCCAAAGGCTAAATATAGTATTACCGGCACTATAATGGGAACTACTGAGGACAGGGATTTAGGAGTCACTATTTCAGGTGACATAAAGGCAGGTAAGTACTGTAACTAAGCAATGAGGAAGGTAAGTCAGATGCTTGGTTACATAGGGAGAGGAATCTGTAGCAGAAAGAAAGAAGTAATAATACCACTGTATAGGTCATTGGTACGGCCTCATCTAGATACTGTGTTCAGTTCTGGAGGCCGTATCTCCAGAAAGATATAAATACATTAGAGACTGTACAAAGAAGGGCAACTAAAATGGTGCATGGTCTACAGCACAAAACTTACCCGGAGAGACTAAAAGATCTTAATATGTATAGTTTGGAGCAGAGAAGGGAATGAGGGGACATGATAGAAATGTTCATATATAACAAGGGTTATAACAAGGTACAGGAGGGAAACATTCTACAAAGGAAGAGAAGTATTAGAACACGAGGACATGTACTGACACTGGGGGGAAGAGAAGTATTAGAACACGAGGACATGTACTGACACTGGGGGGAAGAGAAGTATTAGAACACGAGGACATGTACTGACACTGGGGGGAAGGAGGTTCAGAGGAAATGACTTCACAGAAAGGGTAGTGGATAAGTGGAATAGCCTCCCATCAGAGGTGGTAGAGGATAATACAGTACAGCAATTTAAACAAGCTTGGGATAGACATAAGAATATCCTTATAAAGAATAAGGAATCAAATGAGGTTTAAGGTTACCATAGGTAAATAAAACAATGGGCAGACTAGATTGGCCAAGCAGTTCTTATCTGTCGTCAAATTCTATGAATCTATGAATTACAAAATAATATTGTACCTGTCATTAAACCCTGCAGGAATCATTGGGGGTTTTTTTCACAGATACTTCCATCAATTCAGCAAAGTCTGGCAATTTAGTATAGGTTCTCTTCACACACACACACACACACACACACACACACACACACACACACACACACACACACACACACACACACACACACACACACACACACACGTAAAGCAATATATAAAGGATGTATATATAAAGGATGCAATTGCTTGTAATCCACCTGGATCCAAAATATATTGCACTGCCACCTCTGGAGATCCACATACTCATCCTCTAGTTCTAGCTCAGTCCCTTTACCAGAGAATATGGCGGGTAGGTAGATGGACAGGAAGTTTAGTAACAAGTGAAAGTCGAGGATGGAGATGACACAGACAGGGTAGCGCAGTACAATAACAGTGGTCAAAATGAATGAGCGCTAGACCATCTCTCTTAAATCTTTTCTTTTCTCCACAGTTCTTGGTTGTATAAATCACAGGTATAAGACATCACATTGTTTGTCCACAGAGTTGACAGATGGTAAAACAAAGAGGAACTTCTAAGTTATAAAAAGAAATGATGTTTATCAGAATGTTTGGGATGAAAGTGCTCCTGTTATTGCTACTTCTTCGTGTGGTACTTTGTGGACACATAACATCAAACTTTTGTGTGTTCGTTAATCTGTACTTGAAGTTGACAATGACCGACGAGCCCCTCGGAAGACACAGATAACACACTTATTATCTTTATTCTATATTTATATTTTGTATTTGCTATATGGAGCAAACATCCTTGAACTTATCAGCTTTGCTTTGGAGTTCTTCCCATGGAAAATGAAAGAATTTTCCTGCCTGATAGGGGTAACCTTGGCCGCAGACTGACGCAGTGCGTGCAGGCGCTCGTTCGCCTGTTTCTGTTATAGAGAGTTACAGACAGACAGATACACAGTCTGGCTCCATTTCCAGACAGACGGAGTTATGTGTAATCCTCTTAGATGTCAGGGTTATGGGGCAGAGAATTACTTTCATAATATTGAAACTGTATGAAATAGTTCTCACAGAAATTCACCTAAATCCCTTCTATTTTGGAGTTACTATTTCTAGGGGTATGATAAGAGTATGATAATGATATGATAATAGTATGATAATTATATGATAATACGATTGCTTAGTGGTTAGCACTTCTGCCTCACAGCACTAGGGTCATGCGTTCAATTCCCGACCATGACCTTATCTGTGTGGAGTTTGTATGTTCTGCCCGTGTTTGCGTTGGTTTCCTCCAGGTGCTCTGGTTTCCTCCCACACTCCAAAAACTTACTGGTAGGTTAATTGGGTGCTATGAAATTGACCTTAATCTGTGTGTGTGTGTTAGAGAATTTAGACTGTAAGCTCCAATGGGGCAGGGACTGATGTGAGTGAAAATAGTCAACATTTTCTAACCTGACATATTATTAATTGTAGTTCAACAACAGCCACAGAACCGGCCCCTGGTACATCCTCTGGTTTCTGTATTTGATTTAAGATTGAGCAACACTGTGACTAAGCAGTTTCAGAAAACATTTCCAGCCTCCAGGAATAAAACGCTGTCTTCGGGATCGTTTCAGCATCATGTCACCAGCAAATAGGTCTCAGTAACACAACAAGAACCCTGTGTCGTAGCCTCTGCCAGCGGCTCTGTGTGTGGGATATTATGTCCCGGCCTCTGCCAAGTCACACACACATCTCACAGTCACCGTACCTGGACCCACAGGATATTGCTCCACTTTATAAACACATTTAACTCCATGGCTACCGGCGGGGATTTACTGGTCTCTGGTACTTTCCAGGACAATTTGGCACATAAATTAGTTAAAGGTTTGTGGAGCCTAAAATAGAAGTTGAGTTATGTAAAGCTTCTATTAACATTCATATTAACATTTATATGTAAAAGTTTAAAGAGCTTATGGGAACTGAGATCCAGGACAGTGGCTGAACTCTGGCGTTGCAGGGAAGTGTAGCGGCTACAGGGCCTGGCGCCAGTGCTCTGCGCAGAGGTGTTAGATCCTGCCACTATCGTTTCAGAGCAAATACAGTAACGCCAAAGCTTCACTGCGTATGCACCACCCCTGAGCAGGCTCAGAAAAGCACAGCGGTGGCAGCGGGGGGACAGGCTGCATCGATTGGACCAGCCATCCAAATTTTGCAATGGGCCTGGCCAGGTAGTGTTGGTTTCCTGGATCCGAGTTCATTTTTGAACAATCCCTCTTACTATAACCTGCCCAACTTGTAGAGGTTCCCAGAGCCCCTTTTTAACTCGATCCTGGATCATGCAGCATCTCAGCTCTCTGGAGGAATTAATCCATCTAGTTCTCTTCAATAGAGATCATTATCATGTATCTACTGAGAATTATAATACTAGTCTACAGTGCGATCTACAGCCACTTGAAGCCCAGCTTCGGGCTACAAGAGGGTTCCGATGGGGGAAGACCGTGCTTGGTACACAGAGGTTAGGAGGGTTATACAGAAAGTTGAAATGCTTGGAGGCTGGAGGGATTTACCCCATTCATAACCAAGATTTCTGTAGTTATAGGACCAACTACTAAAGTACCCAATAATTACCCCTCTATTGAAAAATAGGTGCAATGGTCACTTACTCCACCAGACCAATCAAATGTGCACTGCGGATATGTGAAAAAAAATTATTTTTTTTTACTCCATATTATATAATTACTAAAGCATAGCAATAAAAACCTACAATTGCTGTGGATCCACAATCAAAACTATACCGCATAGAAATATAACACTTATCACCTGGACTCCTAAAAGAACCCCAAGATAAGAGTTTGAGTTGTTCGGACTGGGGCCAAACAGACAAAAGTTGGGGCGGTGGCGAATAATTCTTTGGGCTTAGGGTAAAATATACTTGACACCCGTGCAAAATGCATCCATGTAACACAGGAAAGGTTGAATCAGTCTTGATGTGCTGAGAATGGTGTAAGATGGGGGAACAGACAGTTTTATGTTATTTCTTTTAATTTTTAACATTATTTTTATTTTATTTCGCATTTTATTGTTTTGTTTATACTTTCACTTTTATTTTTACATTTTATATATTTTTTTTACACTTTATTTGCACTCGGTGGAGCAGGAGGGACTTGGTCCATGTCTTCCCTGCCCCTTAACAAGTTAGATCACTTCTAATAGTTGTATCTCCTTGGACCCTGCTCGAGCTGGAGGATCTAATGATGTCATTGAGATGTCACCAGCGTTCTACGACAACCCCGATGTGGAAGTAGCACTCCTGTTTAACATTATTACACGCGCTGCGCAGTCGCCATTGCTACTAGCCATTTATCCAAGTCTTCTCTGGCCTAACACCATATAGATAAATAATTAGTTGTGGAAAAGTTGCTTAAATTTGTAATGCTCCCAGGATTTGTTAATCATGTACTTCCTATTAATTACTGTACTGCTGAAATTAGTTAAATATATTATTTACATTAAAAAATAAAGAAACAAAATGTATGTATCTTAGGCACTTGAAGATACACATATTAAAATA
Organism: Mixophyes fleayi; assembly: GCF_038048845.1. Classification (NCBI taxonomy): domain Eukaryota; kingdom Metazoa; phylum Chordata; class Amphibia; order Anura; family Limnodynastidae; genus Mixophyes; species Mixophyes fleayi. The sequence continues at coordinate 6,028,570 of NC_134409.1, forward strand.
TGATTCTTAAACACTTGATTCGTTCCTCGTTTATTGCCATTGACAGATACACATCCATAGACCACGATGCAGGTGGCTGCGTTGACTGATGCTGCTTCTAAGGAAGGGAAGAATTTTGCAATATGTGTCAGGTCCAGGCAAGGTTGTGCAGAGTGTGACAACAGTTGTGCAATCTGTGTCATGTATAGAAGGTGTTGTGTGATGCAGAACATAGGCTTGTGCAATGTTTTACACCTCTGCATTCTATCTTGTGTCTGCCCACCATCTGCCTGCCTCGTGCGTCCCTTGTGATGTCCTGCGATTTGTTCTGTTAATTGCATCTGTGCATTTATTACTCTGGTCATTTGTACCCACATACCTGTTGCTTATTGTTTTCATGTGTGACATGTATGAAATTTATGTAAATTATGTCAGGTGCAACAGAATCTAATAAAGGATGATCCTAATGATGGCGATAATGATGATTGTGATGATTGTGATGATTATGATGGTGATGATGATGGCAATGACGATGGTGATGATGATGATGGTGATGAAGATGATGGTGATGATGATGGTGATGATCATGGTGATGATGATGATGATGGTGATGATGATGATTATGATGGTGATGATGATGATGGTGATGATGGTGATGATGATGATGATGATAGTGATGATGATGATCGTGAGGAGGAATATGGTGATGATGGTGATGACAATGGTGATGATGGTGATGATGATAGTGATGATGATGATGATGATGGTGATGATGATGGTGATGATGATGATGGTGGTGATGATGATGATGGTGGTGATGATGATGATGGTGATGATGATGATCGTGAGGAGGAATATGGTGATGATGGTGATGATGATGGCGATGACGATAGTGATGATGGTGATGATGATGATGATGGTGATGATGATGATGGTGATGATGATGAGGATGGTGATGATGATGATGATGGTGATGATGATGGTGATGATGATGATGGTGGTGATGATGATGATGGTGGTGATGATGATGATGGTGATGATGATGATCGTGAGGAGGAATATGGTGATGATGGTGATGATGATGGCGATGACGATAGTGATGATGGTGATGATGATGATGATGGTGATGATGATGATGGTGATGATGATGAGGATGGTGATGATGATGATGATGGCGATGGTGATGATGGTGATGATGATGGTGATGATGATGGTGATGATGGTAATGATGATGATGGCAATAATGATGATAATGGTGATGATGATGATAGTGATGATGATGATCGTGAGGAGGAATATGGTGATGTTGGTGATGATGATGGTGATGATGATGATGATGGTGATGATGATGGTGATGATGATGGCGATGACGATAGTGATGATGGTGATGATGATGGTGATGATGATGATGGCGATGACGATAGTGATGATAGTGATGATGATGGTGATGATGATGATGATGATGATGATGGTGATGATGATGGTGATGATGATGATGGTGATGATGGTGATGATGATGATGGCGATGATGATGATGATGATAGTGATGATAGTGATGATGGTGATGGTGATGGTGATGATGATAGTGATGATGGTGATGATGATGATGATGATGATAGTGATGATGATGGTGATGATGATGGTGATGATGATGATGGTGATGATTATGATGGTGATGATGATGATGGTGATTGTGATGATGATGATGGTGGTGATTATGATGGTGGTGATGGTGATGGTGATGATTATGATGGTGGTGATGGTGATGGTGATGATGATGGTGGTGATGATTATGATGGTGATGATGATGATGTAAGGCAGACAATTGGGTCCTTGGTGGAAGTGAAACCTTTCAGATCAGTCCCAATTGAAGGGGATTGTCTCACTGTCCCTCTAGTCGGCACATTTGTTCTGACATTTTATCGATAAGCCTGACATCACCATGGCGTCTGGGTGCCGCATGCTTCTGCCACTGGTAGGAGTGGCTATTCAAAGCTCTTTTTGGGGGTGGGATTGATGGGCGGAAGCACTAGGCACCCCACATTGAATTTGCCCTGCCACAAATGTGGTTTGGCCACATCCTTTATTATGTTCATGCCAGCTGGCTCACATTGTCCTAAGCCTCAGGGACAAAGTTGGCAGTAGTAAACCGTGGTTTAATGAAAGTTTTGCAATGCCCACACAACTACAGGGAAATTCTTGCAGCAGTCGTCATTTCACGTTCGTTCACAAACAGAATGAAAATCACGGGAAAGGATTTACTGACCAGATGGCCTCTCGTTAAGAAACAATAGGGAGTCTCTAACAGGTTAAACTGTGCACTGAAAAAATGTCCCATCAACATCCAACCCCCAATCATTTTACAAACAACTCTTTAAATAAATGAAACTTTTACATTTTCTCCTACACTACAGTTGGTTTAGTCTCATTTCTGGCTTAAATTAATCCTGAGATTGAGGGAACATCGCAACTGTCTTTACTTCCCGATAGAGCTTTGTGTGTTTGAACCTTATTTTCACATTGGACAAAATACCTCTAGAAATGTGATTCTCCACCAAAGAAGAACGGAAATGCGCCCTAGTAAAAGTATGGTATGAGACCAGATCTCCGGACGCTATCAGCTGGTAAAAAAATGTAAGGGATTTTTTGTCTGGAGTGGGAAATACTGTCTGCCCGTCTAAGCAGCAAGAAACAATCCTACAATTACACCCTCTTCCTTCTTTATATCCATTAAATGATATCACTCCGCACAATATAATCTCTATTTCACCATCTTCTGTAAAACTATCTGGACAGATTCGTCTACTCCATACTTTCACTCAGCCCAAATCCATCCATCAGCTGGTGCAGCTGTCTGCTCCACCATCAATCCTCCTCCGGTTCCTACGCGTTTTGGAGGAAATCTCAGCACACCTTTAAAATTGAGGCACATTTTCTGAAGCTCCACTGACATTTTGCACATTGTAATTGATCTCCATTGTGTGTATTTCTGGTTAGTTCAGTGGTTCTCCTCCAACCTGAATTTTTTTAAAACTGTGTCGTGTCCAATCTTGTAGAACGAAACATTCTTCTTCCACCTCAACATTGCCAGGTTTAAAGGATTCAGGTCTGGACATGGATTCTGTCTATAAGAGTCAATACGGGTCATGAAAAATCGAGGAGTACAAACAAATGAGAGAGCTTGTTACAGTGACATAATGTTTTTAAAAACAAATGAATTCCCATGTCAGAAAGATTTGTAATGACAAGAAAATGTTCTATTGTCAATTCAACTTGCTGACGAGTGTTACTGCCTTATTAAATGCCCTTTATTGTCTGCATAAAATTCTACAGTGCTGAGGTATAATACTACTACTACAAATACTACTAATACTACTACTACTACTACTAATAATAATAATAATAATAATAATAATATTAATAATAACTAGACAGCATGTTGTATATAAGATCAAGGATTAAAGCTTTCACTACAGCAGTTTAAAAAAGTTCTGTCTCAGGCACAATCCTGAAATTCAGTGATTTAGGTCACAGACATTTGAAATTTTTGAGATAGTAATATCACACCCCACATACACAGGAGCTGTGACTTCAAACGACAAGAGGTCACAAAGTGAGAAGAACTATAATGTACAATAGAAAACGTGGGTCAAGGCTGCACTTACAGTGATGTCACTGGTTCCTAGTGACTGGATTGGCTGCAATCTCAGTGATGTCACTGGTTCCTAGTGAATGGATAGGCTGCATTCTCAGTGATGTCACTGGTTCCTAGTGACTGGATAGGCTGCATTCTCAGTGATGTCACTGGTACCGTACCTTGGGACAAAAAAAATGGCTTACAAAGAGAATAATTTTAAACCAATACAATTTTTACTGGAACTTGGGAGAAGCTTTTAGGCTTATAAGCTTTTAAAGATAACAACTATGTGCTATAATGTATACCTATATAGAATAACCCTTAAGGTTAGGATAAGGTGGGCTACAAGGAAGAGAAAATTGATTGTTCCATATCTTGAACTGATGAGATGTACTAAGATCAGAATAATTATTTGCAAGTTTGATATATTCCGCTACATATTTGACTGTATTGGTACTATAAGCCATTGGGTCTGGATGCACAGTTGACCTACAGGGACATATAATGTGCATGCTTGTGCCCACAGTTCCTTAAATAAAAATGAAATATCTTTTTTTGTTGTTATTTCTGAGAGGCAATGCTCTTCAGACACCTGCATTATGTACTGTATACCAGTCCTGAATATTGCATCTTTTTATCAAAACAAACAAGTGTTTGCAGTGAGACGTACCGGTTGCATTCCACTATGTGTCATCCTATGTATGTATGTGCACGGGGAGGTAACCTGGAGCTCTCCCTTTGTTGTATAACTACAAGATCCAGCATTCCCTGTCATTCCAAGGCAGTTGGAAGCCACAAGTTATTATTATTATTATTATCATTTATTTGTTAGGCGCCACAAGGTATCCGCAGCGCCGCACACAGTACTAACAGTAGACTATAGAGGGTGAAACCATACAGAACAATGAACAAAAAGTACCAATACTTCAAAAACTCCGGCCAGTCATATGCAGTAAAGACGGATCGGAAGAACAGGTATGGAGACAGGAGAGGAGGGGACCCTGCTCATACGAGCTTACATCCTAAGGAAGGGTAAACAGACCAAGCACAAGAGGAGCCAGTTGAGGCAAGAGGAGAGAAGGGAGGACGAGCAAAGGGAGGAGATGGGGGTTAAGTAGATGGTTGGTAGGCTTTGAGGAAGAGGTGGGTTTTCAGCACACGTTTGAAGGAGCACAGAGTAGGAGAGAGACGGATGGAGCGAGGGAGGTCGTTCCAGAGAAGGGGGGCTGCACGGGAAAAGTCCTGGATTCTGGAGTGGGAAGAGGTGATAAGAGTGGAGGAGAGGCGGCGGTCGTTGGCCGAGCGCAGGGAGCGGGCAGGAGTGTGAATGGAGAGTAGGTTAGAGATACAAGGGGCAGTAGAGTTGGAGAGAGCCTTGTAAGTGGTGGTGAGGAGTTTGAAAAGGATTCTGTAGGGGAAGGGGAGCCAGTGTAAGGCAAGGCAGAGAGGGGAGGCAGAGGAGGAGCGGCGTGAGAGGAAGATGAGTCTTGCGGCCACATTGAGTATAGAGCGGAGGGGGGAGAGACGGGAGTGGGGGAGGCCAGTGAGGAGGAGGTTACAATAATCGAGGTGGGAGATGATGAGTGCGTGGATGATAGTTTTGGTGGCATCCTGAGAGAGAAAAAGACGGATGCGGGCGATGTTGCGTAGTTGGAAGCGACAGGCTTGGGCAAGGGAGTGAATGTGGGGAGCAAAATAGAGAGAGGAGTCGAGGGTGACACCCAGGCAGCAAAGTTGGGTGACAGAGGAGATGGTGTTATTGACGACAATAGAGAGGTCATGGTGGGATGGGAGTCTGGGCGGAGGAAAGACAATGAGTTCAGTTTTAGAGATATTGATTTTGAGAAAGCGCTCGGACATCCAGGAGGAGATGGCGGAAAGGCAGTCTGATACCCGAGCGAGGAGGGTGTAGGAAAGATCAGGAGAGGAGATATAGAGTTGAATGTCGTCAGCATAAAGGTGATACTGAAGACCGAAGCAGGAGATGAGAGCACCAAGGGAGGAAGTATAGAGCGAGAAGAGTAGAGGACCAAGAACAGAGCCCTGAGGGACTCCTACAGGGAGAGGGGAGGGAGTAGAGGAAGAACCAGACATGGATACAGAGAAGGAGTGATTAGCGAGGTATGAGGCGAACCAGGCATGGACAGAACCAGAGAGGCCGAGAGAGAGAAGAGTTTGCAGCAGGAGGGGGTGGTCCACGGTGTCAAAGGCTGCAGAGAGGTCAAGGAGGATGAGTACGGAGAAGTGACCCTTGGATTTGGCTGATAGGAGATCATTAGTAACCATGGTCAGGGCAGTTTCGGTAGAATGGAGAGGGCGGTAGCCAAATTGGAGAGGGTCGAGGAGGAAATTGTCCGCGAGGTGCCTGGTTAGGCTGCTGTAGACTATCCGCTCAAGTCATTTGGAGGCATAGGGGAGAAGAGAGATAGGGCGATAATTAGCAAGAGAGATGGGGTCAAGATTGCATTTTTTGAGGAAAGGAGAGATAAGAGCGTGTTTGAAAGAGGAGGGTACTACACCAGAGGAGAGTGATAGGTTGAAAAGGTGTGCTAGGTAACAGCAGGCTGTTGGAGAGAGAGAGCGAAGGAGGTGGGAGGGGATGGGATTGAGAGGGCAGGTATTTATTGCCCACGTAATGGGAAATAAATAATTGTCAAAAATTTTTTTGGGTGTTTGATCATTCAGAATTCCAAATACACAAAAATCTTCCATCACACACTTACCAGCTATGTGTAATAGCCTATTATATAAGATTTTTATACTAAAATAGCTTTTAACATTATATTTTATACTTTCACTTGTGAACGAGTGATTCTTACAAGTAGAATGAAACTGTTTTAGTTGTTTATACTACGAATGAATGAATATTTGATGTAGGAAAAAACTCAGTAACGAGGTTGACCGAGGAGACGTCATTGGTCTGTCGGACATAACTTGCTCTGCAGCTGCTCTGGGGGTCTGCGGAATGTGAGGCAAAGTAGGACCACATAAGTGATTTGTATAGTAATGGTTGAATGTATAGTCACAATTAATTAGCTGCTGAGTGCAGATATGTTTTACAATATTCCATCATAGAAATTGCAGACGGAGAGTCGGAACAAGACTAGAAGGCCACTTAACTTCCCATTAAATGCCACCGCTCACCTGCTTCCCAGTCCCTCTTTCCTCTGTTACTGCTTTACATACATTCCAGTATGAGCTAATGTACTGCCAGGGCCAGCTGGATGCAGGAAGCACGGCAGGAGGATAGCCTGAGACGGCACAGAGGAAGTGTGGGGGTGAGACTTGTATGCGCAATGAAGACACTTCCGTGAATGTGGTGTGAAGCCATTTCCGTGCAACATGACATCGAGGGATATCTACTAAAATTGCTTAAACCATCAACCAATCAGAAACTAGCTGTCATCTGTCTTGTGCAATTTGCACCATAAAAGCAGACATCTTATTGGATGCCATGGCTTTAGTACACATGTCATCATGTAATATCATCGGGATTGCCATACAGGGTAGAAAGGCCGAGTTAAGTGTGTGGGAAACGTCAATCAAACCTCCAATATGCATTACTAATAGAGGCACGCAGAATGGATCTTATAGTAATGGGTGCCCTAGTTGCTGTTAGACCAAATTTGCCTTGGATCTATGGGCAGCACGGTGGCTCAGTGGTTAGCCCTTCTGCCTCATAGCACTGGGATCATGAGTTTGATTCCTGACCATGGACTTATCTGTGAGGAGTTTGTATGTTCTCTCCGTGTTTGCGTGGATTTCCTCTGGGTGCTCCGGTTTCCTCCCGCACTCCAAAAACATACTGGTAGGTTATTTGGCTGCTACCAAATTGACCATAGTCTCTCTTTCTGTATTTATATGTACGTTAGGGAATTTAGACTGTAAGCTCCAATGGGGCAGGGACTGATGTGAGTGAGTTCTCTGTACAGGGCTGTGGAATTATTGGCGCTATATAAACAGCTGATGAGGATAATGATCTATTAGTGCTGAAGGTAAGGGGAACTTGGCAACAAAATGTTGGGCTCATTTTCTAGAGCGGTTCTGTAAAAGTAACTACTAAGAATTAAAATATATTTTTGTGATTTTGCTCATTTTCCCCTATCTTTTGCCCTTATTATAAATATGTTTAATTCGATTAAATTTAATGAAAGCCCTATTTTATCAGAAAAAAAACAATATAAAATTTGTTTAGTTAGGCTTAAAAATAAATAAGTTCCAAGTTATACCCTACAAAACTGACATAGCACAATTTTTTTTAAAAAAAAATCTGGTCATTAAGGTGCAAAAAAGGGTTTATTGGTCTTGTAAGTTTCATCAGTTGCAGAACTAATTCTGTGCAAAGCAGGAGAACAGGGGAGCAAAAGAGAAGGTCTTTCTCATAGCAACCAATCAGATTCTAGCTATCATTACCTAGAATGTACTAAATAAATGATATCTAGACTCTGATTGGTTGCTATGGGCAACACCTTCACTTTTCTTATTAGGAATCTTTAGTAAATCTAGCCTTACTTCTAAAATGCATGGAGCTCACTGCTCAGAAGTTTCCATGATACTTGTAGACAATCAGTTGTGTCAGTCTTCAATTTTCAGATCCTCCGATTTATTTTTTTTGCGTTTCTCCAAATGGCGATAGAAGGATTTTATATCATTACGTAGATGGTAAAATTATGTAACGAGGGCTTTTGAAGATTTAGGTGCTGATTTAGAGTTAGATACAGTTTTTGGGGGGTTTTTTTGCGCTAGATACGCATTTCGTATCAAAAATGCATGTGTCAAATATGATGAATGCTACCAGCACCAGATTCTAGCCCAGTGATGGACAACCCGATACACTTTGGGGGTCATCGTGCGACTCACTTACCTTCAAAAGGGCCGCATATCACCCAAATCACAGTAATAAGAAAAAACAATACATTTAATCAGAAAAAGAGACACCTATCTGTAAAAAACTGGGGGGCACAGATAAAGGCTCGGAGGGCCGACTGATGCTCATTACTGCTCTACGCTTCTGATTGGCTGATTGATAGGGGCAAGAGTCGGCTCAGCAGCCTATTAAGAACATTTTAAAGCAAAAAAAAAAATGTGCCAAAAAAGTCCAGTAATCCAACCCAAGGTAGCTCACTACGGGACGTGCGGGGGGGGGCCCTGCCGATTGCATATCGACTCCGCCACTACTTAATTCATTAATGTTCATACATGTGACTTCATTACAGTATTAAATATACATGCATGTAAATAAACTTTTTAAATGTGCAACTTCATCCTACATAAGTTCTCCGAGAACGTTTCGGCTCAAAAGCCATAACACTACACACAACAAAATGTAAAATAATTAACCAGTTATGAGCTTTTATTTAAAAAGCATCTTTGTACAGCAATTTCTGCAAAAAAAACTTTTTTCAATTTTGTATCCTACAAAAGTATTCGAGTGATAATCTTTTTTTTTTTTGTTTTTTTACAATACGAAACATTACAAAAATACTGACAATTTATTTCATTTTTTTATACAATTCTCTAGTTGTAGTTTTTTTTTTTGCTTAATAGTGAAATTACTACCACAGATCTAAAAAATATTTTAGTTGACTATACAAAAATTAAACTGTCGCAGCAAAAAAAATAACACAGGTCAAGACACAGTTAATCGTCATAGTGGATATATCTAAAATTGTTTTGTTTTTCAGAAATAATATTTTACATAGTTAAAATTTTAATGTTTTATACATTATTTATATAATATATCATATAAAAAAAAATCATAGATTGCTATAGTTGAAATGATAGGACGGATTCTCTGTAATATGGGTGCACAAATGGTAAATTTATAAGATTGATATAGTCCATTTAGGTGTAGCCCTTTGAAAGGTCTTTATACGTGCCTTTAAATCTTTTTTCTTGCTTTCTATTAACCCCTAAACTTCCTTTTGAAGATTGTTTATGATTAGTACGTGAAATGCGTTGGTTTTCTTAACCCAGACAACGAGACTGGACAGACTACAATTGCCTTTTGAGTTAGGACATACCGTCCAGCGGTACTTATCGAAACAGCTGAATTAATGTACATTGGGTATCAACCCCAAAGTTTATAGTGCTTCAAAAATCTCCGAGCAAGACAGACTTCATTTCGACGGACGCAAGATTGTTTCGGACAACTCCTGTTTTCTGTCTTGCCGTTTTCTGGTTGCCTCGAGAAATAGAGATACAGAAAGGGTGTCGAGTTGGTTGTTGTCCTTAGTGGGAATGCCTGACTCAGGTTAAGAAATTATTGGTAAATTACACATATTATATTTATATATATTTATATATATATATATATATATATATATTCATTTGCACAGAACGATCCCTCTGGTATTGTCAATCATTCCTTATTCACACAGATACAACCTCCACAACATGACTCCTGGGAACGACTACTAATTACAGTCAGTGCTTTTTTTTCTTTCTAAAGATATATAGTGCTATCATTAATTGCCAACTTCACTACGAGGCGATGAGATCTAGTTTCAAAGATGACTCCCTTCTGTTACAAAGAAGAAAAAAAAAAGTTTAGCGTTCATAAATGTATGAACAATGTGTTGTTCATTAAAACATGAACAGATAAAGACCAATTGTACATCTGGGTACCCAACGCGTTTCGTCATTGCTTGGCTTTCAGTTGGTTGAACATCCCCCCTGCATTATGCAACGTTGCAAGTGAAAGGCCGCGTAGCAGACTTTTTTCTTTTCTTTCGTGGTTTTCTTCTTTTGGTTGGGTAAAACAGTCTCTCCCTACATTCTAATGTCTGATGAGATATGAAAGCAGCAGGTCATTGGATTCACTGTCAGAAGTTCTTCTTCATCGGTTTTTGTGGTTCTTATACAATATTTCTGTCAATTATGTCCACAGGTGACAAAGACTCCTTCTTGACTGGGGGAAGGGGGCAGCTCTTTTTCGATGTCTTGAAAAGGTCCGACACGAAAAACACCTACGGAAGAAATGCAGTTTTAGTTAATCAGACCTCATAAAAAGCTTTAAACAGCTATATATATTCAGAGAAAGACAGCATTGTTTTCATTTTTCCCTCTCCCCTCCATATTTACAATAACCTCCTGCCCTTTTAAAGGACCCCAAAAAAAAATTGCAAATTGATCCAATCAAAAAATTATTGTAACATTTTCAATTATAGGTAAAAATCTGCACAACATGACATAATTTAATGGGCCGGATTCAAAAAGTAAGTAAAAAAAATTGAGTAAGTTTTCTCCTGGACAAAACCATGTTACAATAAAAGGGGTGCAAATTACTTTAATTTTTTTACACATAAGTTAAATAATGGCTGTGTTTTCATCTAGCACACAAATACTTGATCGCTTTATTTTTACACTGAAATTTAAAGTTGATCTAGGACATGTCCTACCCCAACTATACATCTGTCCCCACATTTTATAATTACCTCCCCCCTCCAAAGCAACATGGTTTTGCCAAGGTGCAAAGTTACTCCTTTTTTTGTTTACTTAATGAATCAGGCCCAATATGTTTTGAAATTGTATCTAATCTTGCTATCTATCTGAGTGCGAGCTACCGCTTTCTTTAATTCTCAACGTTACTCCTCTAATGGCCACTGGACCTGCTGTTCTATGGGACCTCTGCGGTTCCTGAAGATCGAACATAAACTGGCGCTGAGAGTTTCGCCAGAATAACTTGTCTAGTCTAGCTAACGTTCAAACCCCAGACTGTGAAATCACAAACGATCACTATGACGCCTGCTCCGTTTTATTGCAATGTTACAACAAACTGCATAGAGTTCTTCGGAAGTTGGGTTTAAGTAGAAGAAAAAAAAATGTTTCAACTGGTGATAATAGTTTTGAAACTTTTTTTGTGAAACTACAAGTCCCAGCACACCCTGCTGGCTTCTGGGACAGGTAGAACCACAGGTTCTAGCAGACAGCGGCTGGGATGAGGTAAAAAGTACAGCTGACTAAGTCTGTGCGAGCCTTGACCTTACATGAGGTTTGACACCAATGGAAGGAAGAGATATAGGGACACGATTTCCTGAATACCCAATAACGGAATCCGTTTCTGCAGGATGTGAAATAGACGACATTTAACAGAGAGCAGGAATATAGTTGCAGCGGAACAAGGGTGTGTGGGGGGAAATCACCAGGAATCTCCACCTAGTTTCCTCAGCCTCCCAGGGCAATCTACAGTCCAATGTGTCAGCTGGGGACAAGACACAATGGAGAAAGCAAAACGTGCAAGACTTAAAAATGTCTGATCCCTCTGAGGTCATTCTAAACCCCTGTTTTATATTTTATTATTTCAAGGGTATAGACAAGTGTTTCCCAAACTCAGTCCTCAGGTACCACTAACGGTGCATGTTTTGTTTCTCTCTTCGCTGGAGCACAGGTGCAGTCATTAGTGACTGACACATTATAATTCTACCACCTGTGGATCTGTTACAATGTGTCAGTAATGAATACACCTGTGCTCCAGCAAGGAGATATGGAATACAGGTAACTGAGGACTGAGTTTGGGAAACACTGGTATAGACTTTCGGTATAAAGTGATTTTACGGAAAGCTGAACGTATTTGTGTTTACGGATAAACGTGGAAGCAGCCGTAATCTGTACAGACTTAATAAATGACCGTGGACCGGTCACCTTCACACGGTAATGCAGTCATTTTCAGGATTCGGTCTATCGATTTACCAGGAACCAAGGACATCACTAAAGCATGAAGTGTATAATCTCTGGGGTAATGACCCATGTGATGAAATTCTAATGCAACAATAACACACAAACTCCTACATTTCTTGCGTTGGCTTTCACACAATAACTTTTAAATAAGCCACATCCAGAGTGGATTCTTATTTTAATCCATAGGACAGAATCTACAACCATAATCTGTGTGCCATTCACAAACGTCTCTTCCTAAAGAAAGTTAACATTTCCTCCTAAAATCTATTAGTACCATTGGAATGTTAAACGTTTCATTATTTAAAGTAAGTTAGTGAAATTATGAGTAGTTTTAAAAAACAAAATCCTTATTTCAAAGGCTTCACTATGAATGTCTTGGAATTATCATAAATTCTACTGAAAAAAAACTAGAGAAAAAAATGTTAAGCTTTGGACGAAATGAAAGACTATATTAATATTTTAATGTATTACATACAGGGCTAAGTAGGTCATATTCACTTTTCCCAAGTGAATTTCAAAAGTGACTGTTCGTGTCATTAATATATTGGTTGCTTGTGAATTCAGACTTAAAACACATGTAAAACCTTAAATTTGCTTTTGCAAACTCCGCTCACTACGCTCAGTACAGTGTGTTTCAGCATAACCTCCGTCCAAATATTTTAGGTTATAAAAAATAAATAAAAGTATTACAAAAGGTCAGAAGAGTTTGCTATAGTCTCAATAAAAAATATTTAACATTCACTTCTAAGTCTAACGTGGCAGCTTTTATCAAGATACATATAAATTAGAAGGGAAATCTTTAAAAGTCAATTAGTTCTTATTAATTATCTCGTCCCAGTTTCGGTTTTCGCTGTATATAGCTGTGTGTCTGGACCATGTAAACTTGCAGCAGTAGTTAGTTATAAGCAGAGTGCGTGCAGTAATCTTGTTTAAATGTTGACTTAAGGGGTGATTACGGTATGTAAAGTTACAGCAGCAACTTTCTTTGAAGGTTTACCTGGTATTTCAGAGTGACAGGCCCGAAATTGTTGAGTTACTAATAGGTTGTCCTTTGTCTCTATCCTGCAGCTGTGGTTCATTCCACTATGGCTTGAGGTTATACAAACACCGGCAGGACTTACGAAACACAACCCATCCTGAGCAAAGTTACCCAGTTAAATATTCCTGGTGCTTCAACTGTGTCACACAATAAAAGGGGGTGGGGGGGGGGGCGAACAGAGAGGGAAGGGGGGAAAGATTTATTTTTTTCACTGGGTTTGGTCTGTTTCCTGCAAAGTGAGACCCCCCGCCCAAAAAGTAAACTCCCGATCTGGGTTAGGAATGTGGATTCATTCTGGGCTGATCCGTCACATTTTTAGGCCTCTCTATTTTTTTCTTTTGCATATTTCAGAGAAGTAAAAATATAACTTTGGGCACTTTTTGTTTTTAAAAACCGCCTGCCAAGCGTTAAAGGTCCGATTACTTTGGCGCGCTGGCTGCCAGTGCTCCTTAAGAATAATCCCTATGACAGCTGCCCTCAGTCACGTCTTAGCGGATGTTTAAATCGACCCCGTAAAATACGCCATAGAGAGCCTCAAGGGAGTTTACAGCGTACTAAGATGCCAAGGAGCAAGAGCGATTGTAATAAGGATTATAATAATCCTTCAAATAACTGCGGTTTAATCTTCCAATGTTAGCAGAGGTTTATATTTTAGATTGCAAGCTTTGGTGGTCAGGACCTGTTCTTTCAGTCTTTATTTGTGTTTGTCGCTCCCTTAGAGGCTCTTGTACAATGTGGAATAGGTGGGTTGTATGGAACTGACAATGACATGAGAAGTCATGTTTGAGGAGCACAGTATTTATTGATAAATCTTAGCAACTATCTAATGATTATTATAATAATGCAGCCATTCATGGGACTGTTTCATCGGAAGTCGTGATTGATTTGACCTCGGCTGAGGAAGCAATATGGCCGCTGCCAGTTTAGCAAACTGAAATCTGCAGAGAAGTACAGTTGTTCCTGCTGAAGGGCCCTTGTTCACGCGTTTGAACATTTAAAGACAAAAAGTTAAATAAATCTACTTGTAACTATTCCTTCCTAAAATTGAGACATCACTGAACCAATAATCAGTTTGTATATTCGCCAAAAACCGTCGCTGAGGTATGAGGTACCAAGTGGCTCATGCCTCAGTGAGGTTACTGGCAACCAGTGAGTTGATAAGTTGCGTTTTTATTGGTTCAGCTCACACAATGGCTGCATCCTCTCGTGCATGGGCGACGAGACGGGTACACATTAAAATAATCCATTTTAGGATGTTACAATGACTCTATTGGAAATAAGATGCAGATTTTCCTACCACGTGGTTTGTCTAGAGCGTCAGACTGAACTCACATCCTGCTACAGAAGTGCGGGGATGATAATGTACATTTCCTATAACATAAAAGATGATTCTGTGACAGCAGAGCCCTGCGGCGGTGAGATCTCTTCACGCATTGCGCAGTGAAGATTACACAGTATCAGGAAAGACGTTGCTGAACGTCTGGGAAGAATGAAATCATTTTATTATTCTCTGCTCTGACATTTGTGTGACAATGAACAGACAGTAAAACACACATGTCCGCATTACTCTGTCGCCCCTCTACCCCATCCGAAACAATAACGTGATAGTGTTCAGACTGTGTTACAGTCTCTGCCAGTCAGAACGACCCCATTCATAGAGATATTATCTGTTTGTAAAGGGGGAAGTGGAGGACAAAGCTGATTTGAATATGTCAATAAATCATTAAAGGACAACTGGCTCTACAATATAAGCTGCATTTTATTAGTTACTGATTCATGTAAACATTTGGGAGTTCTGCAGAATTGAAAATATTTCAGAGACAGTTTCCATCCTGAGGGAAACACTTTCTGCGCGCACGACATCCTAACCTTTTAACCATTAGAAGCATTGTCCGTCTGAGCCTAAAAGTCAGTGGTTTTTGTCTCTCCAGAAAGGATAAGTGATTTCATAATATAAATATAGAGTAAGGACATTGCGTGATCTGGAAACAACGCACAACACAAGTCTATGGTCGTGTCAGCCCAGCTGTTTCCTATACAGCTGTCCTGCGGCACTTTGTAAAAAATCTGCCGCCCCCCAGCGACAGAGTGATGGCTGGCATATAAACCCAATCATTTATTCATTGTCAGCCACAGAGAGCAAAGGTAGAAGTAATAAAGAGGATGAAACTTCCATCCACCTCACAATATTTATCCTGATTAGCCGGAGGACTTGGCAAAAGTGGGGCGTAGCTGACCAATGAGAGTGCCCCAATATAGGATGTGAGCTGATCACATGACTTCTTTGGACAATACCGCACCTAGCCCCTAGCCATTAGGCAAACCGAGGGAGGGTTCCTAGTGCCTGGAAACCCCCCTCCAAGCCTGGGGCACTGTATAATTGAGGTGGTTGGACCATGCCTCCGCTTCACACGGCTCTGCTTGAAAAAGGAAAGCTGCGTGCACCTAACAGTAGTGCACGCAGCATTGCCCATGTATATTATGGGGATAGGAAGAGTTGGAGAGCAGCCAAGTATCATCTAATATTATAGCCACGACCCCATGCATGCTGGTCACGCCCACTGGCGGCGTGATGTGAAAAAACCCCAAATCCTGCGTTTGCCCCTGTAGCCAATAGCTAAAAATATTGAGATGCGGCCAGGGGGCTCCCCCCCCCCCCCCCCCCCCCGTCCACCTACTTTAAACTGTACCTGTAGTGTATACACATTGGGAAAATCTCCTTATAAATAATAACAACAATTCTACACTCATCTGTAATAAGTAACAACAGGGGTCACTTACTAACACTGCATTCAGGTGCTAACATACACTAAACTGTAGCAAATATTTGCTTGCATTGTGTGACTTAGTCTAAACAGATACAAGCTGATTGCTGATTGGTTGCCGTGATCCAGAGCAAACTTACATCTAAATGCACCGTTAGTAAATTGTCACAAGTTTGCAAAAACTAAACTTTACTATGAAGTAAAATATCTGAGTTTGGTTGGGCAATAATTAAATGTATAATCTTGTGAGGTGAAACAACTGAGGACATTGCTGCCTTTAATGAAAGACTAAATTGTGCAATCTCTTGCAGCCCCCCCACCCGCCCCCCCTCATACACCCCAAGCCCCTGGTGTTTTTTCTTTTGTTGACCGGATCCTGGAACTCAGATAAAACTGGAGACACAGCTTGATTACATGTTAATTTTCCCACTAAGCTCCCAAATGAAGTGGGAACACGTCACCCTGGCGGCGCTCTGGTAGTTGTTTGCAGTATAAGTTTCATGAGACGAAACAAAGTGACTGTAAGCTGCAATCATGGTAAACGGATTTTCACAAATCTACAATCAAGAGGTTTTTCCAATAAAGAGGAGCTGGCAGAGTGTGCTGGGCTGGCGTGGGCTGGCAGAGTGTGCTGGGCTGGAGTGGGCTGGCAGAGTGTGCTGGGCTGGCGTGGGCTGGCATGGGCTGGCAGAGTGTGCTGGGCTGGCGTGGGCTGGCAGAGTGTGCTGGGCTGGCGTGGGCTGGCAGAGTGTGCTGGGCTGGCGTGGGTTGGCGCGGGCTGGCATGGGCTGGCATGGGCTGGCAGAGTGTGCTGGGCTGGCGTGGGCTGGCAGAGTGTGCTGGGCTGGCGTGGGCTGGCGTGGGCTGGCAGAGTGTGCTGGGCTGGCATGGGCTGGCAGAGTGTGCTGGGCTGGCGTGGGCTGGCAGAGTGTGCTGGGCTGGCGTGGGCTGGCAGAGTGTGCTGGCAAAGTGTGCTGGGCTGGCGTGGGCTGGCAGTGTGTGCTGGGCTGGCGTGGGCTGGCAGAGTGTGCTGGGCTGGCGTGGGCTGGCAGAGTGTGCTGGGCTGGTGTGGGCTGGCGTGGGCTGGCAGAGTGTGCTGGGCTGGCGTGGGCTAGCAGAGTGTGCTGGGCTGGCGTGGGCTGGCAGAGTGTGCTGGGCTGGCGTGGGCTGGCAGAGTGTGCTGGGCTGGCGTGGGCTGGCATGGGCTGGCAGAGTGTGCTGGGCTGGCGTGGGCTGGCAGAGTGTGCTGGGCTGGCGTGGGCTGGCAGAGTGTGCTGGGCTGGCGTGGGTTGGCAGAGTGTGCTGGGCTGGCGTGGGCTGGCAGAGTGTGCTGGGCTGGCGTGGGCTGGCAGAGTGTGCTGGGCTGGCGTAGGCTGGCAGAGTGTGCTGGGCTGGCGTAGGCTGGCAGAGTGTGCTGGGCTGGCGTGGGCTGGCGTGGGCTGGCAGAGTGTGATGGGCTGGCGTGAGCTGGCAACGCAGATGAGAAATTCTTCAACTAACTAGTGCAAAAGACATATGGTTCGTCTACTCCATACAATCCTTGCTATAATGCCTTTTCCATCTGGCAGTCCCTATGTACTCACATAAAAAGCTCCGCCCCTTTACATGACACCGCTGAGCCGTATACAAATGCTCACGGTTGCGCTTCTGTGTAGGTTTGCGCCAATTTATCATCCTCATCAATATTTATTTATATAGCGCCAGCAAATTCCATAGCGCTTTACAACTGGGATCAAGCAAATCAGTCGATTCTGCATTCTATGCTGCGCAAAGCAGACACCGCAATTTACATTCCTGCCCTCCTCCTAATATAAGACCTTCTAGGAGTTTTACGATTCATTTCTTTCTTTAACTTAATGCCGAACAGTGAAATTCATGACAAAAGCAGATACAAGCTCTGTGCCTACAACACAATCACACTTTATACCAGGAACCGTCTATGTTCCAGATCTCCGAGTCACAGCTCATTGACTCCGTCGTTAGATAACTCGGGCAGAATTCTTTCAAGCTCTCCTCTTTATGGGAATTGGATCTGGCTGTTTAATTTCCTGTGTGAACTGTTCCCCACGTGCTGAATACTTACTATGCAGTACGCCACCAAAGCCCCCTGGACGAAGCCCGCCAGCACGTCGGTGGGTGATGCTTGTGGTCCGAAACCCGGGACAGCCCTGTGTAGAAAGCCATCATCAGGAGCGTGAATTGCAGCAGTGGGCGCAGTAGGCGGGCTCCTCTCCATGTAAATCTGGACTGCAGGTAGAACTGCAAAATAAAACCATGTTCTTGTTACATTTACTGTCTGCTTCTATAAAACAAGTCATGATAAATATATAATGTCACGTTTCAGTGCAAGGTGAGTGAAAAACTAACACAAAATTTCTTTGGTCATCGCATATATTCTCTGACCTCCTTGGCAGTGAAGCTTACAATTCATAACATGATAGAAACTTTCAAATATATCCAGGGTTATAACAAGGTGCAGGAGGGAAACATTCTACAAAGGAAGAGAAGTATTAGAACACGAGGACATGTACTGACACTGGGGGGAAGAGAAGGATTAGAACACGAGGACATGTACTGACACTGGGGGGAAGAGAAGTACTAGAACACGAGGACATGTACTGACACTGGGGGGAAGAGAAGGATTAGAACACGAGGACATGTACTGACACTGGGGGGAAGAGAAGGATTAGAACACGAGGACATGTACTGACACTGGGGGAAGAGAAGTACTAGAACACGAGGACATGTACTGACACTGGGGGGAAGAGAAGTATTAGAACACGAGGACATGTACTGACACTGGGGGGAAGAGAAGGATTAGAACACGAGGACATGTACTGACACTGGGGGGAAGAGAAGTACTAGAACACGAGGACATGTACTGACACTGGGGGGAAGAGAAGGATTAGAACACGAGGACATGTACTGACACTGGGGGGAAGAGAAGGATTAGAACAAGAGGACATGTACTGACACTGGGGGGGAAGAGAAGTATTAGAACACGAGGACATGTACTGAGACTGGGGGGAAGAGAAGTATTAGAACATGAGGACATGTACTGACACTGGAGGTAAGAGAAGTATTAGAACACAAGGACATGTACTGACACTGGTGGGAAGAGAAGTATTAGAACACGAGGACATGTACTGACACTGGGGGGAAGAGAAGTATTAGAACACGAGGACATGCACTGACACTGGGGGGAAGAGAAGTACTAGAACACGAGGACATGTACTGACACTGGGGGGAAGAGAAGTATTAGAACACGAGGACATGTACTGACACTGGGAGGTAAGAGAAGTATTAGAACACGAGGACATGTACTGACACTGGGGGGAAGAGAAGTATTAGAACACGAGGACATGTACTGACACTGGGGGAAGAGAAGTATTAGAACATGAGGACATGTACTGACACGGGGGGGAAGAGAAGTATTAGAACACGAGGACATGTACTGACACTAGGGGGAAGAGAAGTATTAGAACACAAGGACATGTACTAACACTGGGAGGTAAGAGAAGTATTAGAACACGAGGACATGTACTGACACTGGGGGGGAAGAGAAGTATTAGAACATGAGGACATGTACTGACACGGGGGGGAAGAGAAGTATTAGAACACGAGGACATGTACTGACACTGGGGGGGAAGAGAAGTATTAGAACATGAGGACATGTACTGACACTGGGGGGAAGTAGGTTCAGAGGAAATGACTTCACAGAAAGGGTAGTGGATAAGTGGAATAGCCTCCCATCAGAGGTGGTAGAGGATAATACAGTAGAGCAATATAAACATGCTTGGGATAGACATAAGGACCTCCTTACAAAGAACTAAGGATCGAATAGGGTTTGAGGTTACAATAGATTAAAAAAATGGGGAGACTACATGGGCCAAGTGGTTCTTATCTGCCGTCAAATTCTATGTTTCTATAATGGACATCATTATATAATATTAATAGATCATGCAAATATTGCCTAATTTTCACCATTATATAATATTAATAGATCATGCAAATATTGCCTAATTTTCACAGTTATGTCTTCACTTCATTTACGTTTACATCTCAGCTTTGTCAGGGGCGCACGCAGGGTTTCCCCCCCTTCCCAAAAGAAAACATATAGAGAGCAGCTACATTTCGGCGATACAGTGCCGCTATGTAGGGACACTGTTCTTAGTGGAGGGGAGGGGTTTCTGGAGAACCAAAAACCCCCCCTGCGTGCGCACCTGTTTGTATAGACACAAACAGGTGACAAAACGTTGTT
>NC_134409.1:6053929-6103929 GCF_038048845.1 Mixophyes fleayi
TACAGTGAAATGTGTATGACCCTCAACATGGATCCAGAGAAGTTTAGACTAGTCAATGAGTGACATAGCTGCTGCACTTTAAGATTGAGAAGCCCTCTGTCGGCTATTGAATTATTCATTCCTTCTCTTATTGTATTCCCACGTGTCTAATGACTGCGTTCCCATGTACGGTACCTGCACACTGCTAAATTTATATTCTGCTTTTCTTTGTACTCCCAAACAACAACTTGTGATGCACTAACCCAGACGTACAGACATGTTCACGGCAGAGGCTGGACATGACGCAGACCCTAAGGACTATTGTCTTTGGTGGACGTTTGGTGGTATATTTACTAAACTGCCGGTTTGAAAAAGTGGAGATTCTAGCTATCATTTATTTAGTACATTCTACAAAATGACCAGAATAAATTATTAAATTATTTGATTATTTGATTATTCATTACCTAAAAGCCAAAGAGCCGAGGGAGCATGAACACTGAATGATATATAATGTAGATAATCGTGTTAATCCTACAATCTCTACTGTATTACATCCAGGTAACTTCAGACTTACAAGTACTTTTATGTTGGAATGAGAGGTGATGTGTTACGTTATAATCACTTGTTTGCTTTATCCAGGTGAATGTCCGTGACAACGACTCAAAGCGGCGAATGACTCATTAATATATTAATTAGGAAGCGGATATTATGATTCACGCATAAATCAACAAGATAATCTGTTACAAGTAACATCACAACCTTTGCCCTTGTCTCTGACTGTACATAAATCCACAACAATGACCCTTAACTAAAAGATAAACAAGATTTCAGCTATGCCAGGCGTGATTTATTCCTAGTCTCTCCCTCTGCCAAATGCAACAACAACATTTCCGGCCGGACAGGTTCTTGTGGTGGCAATATTCCGAAATTAAAAGTTTGAGCAGCCTCCAGGATTACCCAGTTCTTGCCAAGGGCGCTGATTGGTTAGACTCAGCGTTGGCTCATTAAACTGCAGCAGCTTTACAGAGTCTACCTGCGTCCCCATGTTTGTGGCCAAAGAGAATTCCTGGCCATGCAACCTATCAGTGACATTGCTGAGACGCAAAGTGCCTCGTGCCTCAATGGTGTTACTGCTTCCTAGTGAATTGTTACACTGCTGTGCCTCATGCCTCCGCAATGTGTGCTGGTTCCTAGAAAATTGTTACACTGCTGTGCCTCATTCCTTAGTGAAGTTACTGCTTCCTAGTGAATTGTTCATCTACAGTGCCTCATACCTCAATGATGCTAGTGGTGCCTAGTGAATTGTTGCACTACTCTACCCATGCCTCAGCAATGCTACTGCTTCCTAGTAATTTATTAAACTACAGTGCCTCAATGATATTACTGCTTCCTAGTGAGTTGTTAAACTACAGTGCCTCGTGCCTCAATTATATTACTGCTTCCTAGTGATCTGTTAAACTGCAGTGCCTCGTGCCTCAGTGAAGTTACTAGTTCCTAGTGAATTGTTACACTGCAGTGCCTCATGCCTCAGTGATGTCAGTGGCTCCAAGCTGATAAATAGACGTTACAGTTGTACGCTGGGGTCTTCCTTTCCCACCTCAGTTAAAAAAAATGAACTTGGAAGAGTGGTAAATCCTAATAATCATGTTTAAGCCCCATATGTAACTCATGAATGTATATTTTTGTTGTCACCAAAGAAAAAGAAACTCCAACCGGGTTTCTATAACTAGAACTCACTGTTCAGATTTGGGGAAAATGGAAGTTAAGAAGTTTTTATTTTTTTTTATTTTTTTGTTAAACGGCCAAAACAAAACTTTCATTCAGTAACAGAAATAGGTTAAGTTGTGTTTTAATAATGTCGGGGGAAGGAGCTAAGAAAAACAGTTACCTACATGCAGAAGAAAATGATGGTCTCTTTAGAGCAGCTTAGTTGACTAAATGTTTTCATAGCATTGGGAGCAGGGAGGGAGCTGGAGGAATTGGGGGGGGGGGGGGGTCTTACTCTGCCACCGAGGGAAATCCAGCACCTTTCCCCTCTAACACCTGCAGCAGGTAATATTTCAAGGCAGAGCAGCTACTAGCCCTGTTCTCAAATCATTTTCCAGACATTGAGCATAAAAAATAAACAACTTGACGTAATATTACAACGATTTCTTGTCTTCCACTTTCAGATGACTTTTATTCGTTGCTTTTTACAGGCAAATTTAACTAAATACGCTGCTTTAACTTTCTGGATTTCGTTTTCCACCAAATCCTTTATAGAAATGATCAAAGTGGTTACATTATTCATCGCCTTTGGATACGACACAGATGTCCTCTGCCTACTGGATACAATTGTGACTTCCAGGCATGTTAGTTTTATTTTCATCCCCCTTAGACGTGACAACATATCTGCTGCATAGGCTCAACAACGCCCAGTGCAGGGACCTATATATTCATCTGTTCTAATATACAAGGATAACCACAAATAAACAGCGGGCAACAGAATTGCAGAAGTTTCCATTTAAAGTGGTCTTAAGGCGATTTAACTAAAACCCAAAGTCCCCCCCTGAGCTGCCGTCCAAACACATGGCTGTAAAACTGGTTTATATCAAATGAATGTAACTTACCACCAAATACAGCATGGTGTACATGGAGAAGGAGGCGTGCCCGGAGAAGAAGGACTTTCTGTAACATAAAGGTTATGTAAGATAAGAATAGACATTCCTTGGACTTTAGACAACGTTTATCAGATTGTGCAAGCGCTGACTCATCGCTTTATCAAGCTATAAATCATGGAATAAGTGTAGACGGGTCCATTGGACAAGTATACAGTGAGCGCACATTAATCAGATCAGATAAACCTGGAAAACAGGCGGAGATAGCGACTCTGACGGAGGAGCGCGGTGCGTGATACACAACGCTTCACGTTGCACAGATCAATTTCAGACATTTCGGTAACGATTTCTATATATGACGGCAAAAGTAGGGAAATGAAAACGGATCCGCTTCGACTAAAGAACTGTTTTTTAAAAAAAATGTATTCGTATGGTACACTCACAATAGTATACAAATATCTCAGAACAGATGTAGGTGACCTGGCGAACTACAATTCCCAGCAGCATCTAGCCGAGAGCCAAAGGTATTTTGAATCTTTTTTTTTTGGCATGGGAACATAACAGAGAAATTGACATTTGTAAAAAAGAAACGCACCTGGCTTCAGTAACTTTGCTCTCCGGCCCCCGACAGGTATAATCCTCGATGTATCTTCCGGTACAATTGAGCAACGTGATATCTGGGTCACAGACAGCCAGGAAATGGGGCCGCAGGCGTCCGATAGACACCTTGGCGATGTCCGTGAAGGATTGGCTTATGGCGCAGCCAAATAGGAAGCACCCGACCTGTTTGTATAGGGCGGCCACGTAGGGATTGCGGATGAACGAGTAAGACTTCACTTTCAAGTAATAGATTCGGAAGAATTCTCCAACAATGATCTGCGGAAAACAATGGGGCGAAATTAGAGAGAGGAAAGGCAGAGCGGTAACACAGTTATTGCACTAATTATTCTTCATGTACCTTTGGGCTAAAAGCAACGTCAAAGTGCGTTATAAGTGACTGCGTTCTTGTATTGACCAGTGTATTGCAATGTACTATGTCTTATTTTCTGAGCTGTTTGTGCATTATAAACTCTTTATTTCGTCATCAGCAAAGTCTTTTATAGAACACAATGTATTGTAATTGTGTTCTTTTTGCCGCCAAATAAATTCACTTTGTGGGGATTATTTAAGAATACAACAAGCTCCCACGCAGGTTATTACAACTTGTAAGAAATTAAAGTTTATTCAGATTATTCAGTCACCCGTGAACCAAAATCGCTTCCATGGTTGTCTTTACGGAGGGGGGGGGGCGGGAATAATACAATTATAATACATTAAAGCTGTTCCACCCTCTTAACTAAGATATCAGCACATAGTGGGGGCAGCAAAGTTGGAACTGCTGAGGAAATAATAGAGTGGGTTCATTCTCGACCCCTTTGAAAAGTTTTCCAGTCATTAAGTCTTATTTACACATGAATGCAGTAAATCTTGATAAACCAGTCATCGGTTGTTTTCTCATGAAGCAATTTTAGTTTGGCAGCGCGGGGTCTGTTTGTATACCACAGCGCGCGCCGGGAGAGAGCAAATCTTAGTATTTAAATGAGGGTATGAACGATGACAAGGGTGTGATAGTGGGAAAATGATCTACATAAACCACAGTCTTTGGATTACTAAGAGATGGGCAAATTCATGGTCTGGTTTAGGATTCAGTAACAGATTTTAGAGAGATTCGTGGAAAAGTGGAGGTGTTGCCCGTAGCAACCAATCAGAATCCAGCTCTCATTTTCTAGAATGTACAAGATGAATGAAAGCTAGAATCTGATTGGTCGCCATGCACAATTTAGCAGAATTTTCTATGACAGGATTTGGTATTAAACCTCATCCTCAGACATTGAATTGGTTCCATGGTGATCAGCATTTTGATAATATAGTATTTAAATGCCTGACATAGCTCCCACATTACTATGTCTTCTAAGCAGATGTTAAACAATTGCTGAGTCGCACGTCATTTTTATCCTCTCCACTGTGCAAAACCCCTGATCCGCAGGGACCACAGTAAATTTTTAAATAATGGACGTCACAGCAGTCTCCACGCCATAAATCAGAGCTATGATCTAAAGAGAGAATTCTCTCATCACTTTGGAAGGGCGCATAATTAAAATCAGACTGCAACGAGATGACCAACTGTCTCTGAGTACAGGACCGGAGCCTAAATCGCTCACGGTCACACGATGGCTCCTCTCTGAACTACAAGCTGCCAGTTTTACAGAAAATGGCGATATTTGTGTATCGGTGCCAAACATTCTGCTTTTGTTTGTTTGTGTTGCTGTCGCGGCACGAATACTATAGACGCGCCATTTTTGCAACTTTGTAAGCCCTGTACATTATAGTAGTATACAGTATTTATTTTTATTTATAATGCGTGTGTTTTGTAGGAGAGAAAGGCTAACATGGAGGGGTCAAATGAATTCGGGATACAAACAATTTCCAGGGGTAGATTTATCAAACCTTTGTTGCCCAAAGTAACCAATCAGAGTCTAGCTATCATTTTTTAGAATGAACTAGATAAATGAGAGCTGGAATCTGATTGGCTGCTATGGGCAACACTTCTACTTTTCCTTTTCAGAAAGCTTGCTACATTTACCCCTTGAGACCAGAATGTACCGAACTCCGTATTATTACATATCTGTATGAATTGTACTATAAATGTCTTAAAATCTGAATGTTGTTCAATGCATCCCCGTTCCATTATTTTTTGCCACATAATCAAACACTACTGGAGACAAACATTATTTTTGGTGGGACTGAATCAATATTCAGCTGTCACTAGCAACTAGCGAACCGATGCGATTCTGTATTTACGGGAATAGTAGCTCCGCCCACAAAGTGACGGTTAGAATCTACGCAGTCAATATTGATGCATTCAAAAAAACCAGACAAATACAAAAATTTATAGGACTTGTAGAACTATTTTTGCCTAAGAATATAAATGTGTATAGTTATAAATACCATAATTTAAAAATAAACAAGTTTGTAATGCACTAGAGCTCTGATTTAGCATCAAGATGGCAACTACAAGTTCCATGGCGTTGAAAGAATGTCTTTTACATGTCTGTAAGTAAAGGGTGTTGATACACTGTTTATCCGTGTTTATTTTACTCTCACGTTCCCATCTCTCTTTCCCTATCTGGCACAACCTGTGTTGGTGGTCTTAATGATTACACAGATGTAGCAAGCTGTAAAAGAATTAATTGGAGAATTAAGTCTCCGCCAATTAACCGTCGTGGAGTGTTTTCTATTTTGGTAAGAAAAACAGATCACAAATAACAGACGTCCATGTTGTATTGAACGTCGGGGTAGAAAAGACCCTGATTCTTCACAGATGTAACTGGTGTTAGGTGGCAATTATCTTAAAATTGGATGTAATTGTCCATTATCAGCTAAATGGTACTTGAGCATCTTTTAGAATTACTTCAACATCATTTTGGAAATGTTTATTCGCAATAAAAACCGTAAGCTCTTTGTGGAACTTTTATAAATTTCTATTATTATGCTGTATGTGCGCTGTAATCTCAATTTTCTATTACACAACAGTGGCAATGATTTTGAACTAAAAAACAATAAACTTTAATGGTGATATGTGTTCTGATTGAAACTCCCAAGCGAAATAATTTTTGTTTAAGATAAAACAAATTTATTAATGACTTCAGTAACTTTCAATAACTTTAACAATGACCCGGGGAATTCACCCGATTGCCATTTTGTGTTTGAATGACCTCATATCCACCAGCGTTTTAACCAGTGTTCGACTACATTGCGTATCAGGGTGTTTGTATATAATCCACCAATCAGGTATTAGGAAATGAGGCCTAAGTACCTGATAGGTGGATTATATACAAATATAAGTAGAAAATAAAAAGCGGCTTTAAATTTCACACACTTAAAAAACAACTCCTCACTTATATGATCTGTAAGATAACACAGAAAATTGAGATTACGGGCAGATACGACAGTGGATATACAATAAACGTGAACATTTTAAACATGAAATATAATTTTTAAGGGGACAGGCAAAGAGCTAACACTGGGGCCTGAGCCCGAGATAAATTCACATATGGAAGAAAAGGCAAATTCCCAACACCGATGCGAAAGCAGATAATGCAGTATAAATCAGTAGTAATTAAAAACAGATACACATAAAACAGAAATAAGAATAATTGCTTCCAGAAATGTCGGAGAAAAGAGGGGGGTGAACTCTGTGCTGTTGAATAATATAAAATGTGGTGCGTGGCTTGAGAAATGTTTTTGAAAATCCCAATATATTATATTCCTGTACATCTATCTCTGACTTACCACATACTAGTGACTATAAACTACAAGTAACTTGTGTGCACAGAGGGGTTTGTGAATAATATGGGAGGGTATGAAGGGGTGATAAGAGTTATAGGATACAATGGGGTGAGCTAGGTCAAGATACAAGTAGCTGTGAGTGTGTGTCTATATTAGGAGCAGGGACTGATGTGAATGAGTTCTCTGTACAGCGCTGCGGAATTAGTGGCGCTATATAAATAAATGATGATGATGATGATGAAAATCTGGAGTCAGGTTTGGGGGAGACTGTAAAATTATAATGTGTCATTATATTGTGTATCTAAGTGATTTTAAGCACCCAACAGAAGACAGCTCAGCGTAAATGTTCTTAACCTCCTGTTGGACCCAGATTGTATCGGTCGATCAGTTTTACATTCCATATTTAACCAGTAATGGATTATCTACTTCTGTTTAATTGTTTAATTTTGGTCTACTTAAGTATAGTATCCTTAATGAATACAGGACATTGGGACCTTGTACAAAATATTAATATTAAAGTAAGATTAATAATGATTTTTACTACTGGTACAACCCATTTACAAAATAAAGCAACATGGCGAATCTAGAAGACATCGCCGACTGTCTGTGGTCCAGGCTGATAGGTTAAGAACACTTTGCCGCTGTGTTTGGAAGACAACTGAATGCAACAATAACAAAAACAATCCAAAAAAAAAAAACCCCAGAAGAGAATATTGGTAAATGACAGGTAACACACTTACAGCAAGGATGGAAATGATTATACCAACAACAGTTAGGACAACATCATTAATTGTCTCTCCAGATTTGCTGGGGTACTTGATACTTTCATCGTCACAGTAAAACCCCCGGTGATATGGTTGGATTTTATTAGATTCAATAATCATGAAAGGAAGGCCAGCTAGCGAAAGAGCGAGAGAGGGAGAGAGGGAGAGAGACAAGAAGAAAATAATGTCAATGCACAAGGTAATGCACATAAAATCAAACACCGAAGCACAGCACGGGCCGCCTGGGGCGATGCAACCTTTTCTGACGGTAATGACGTTTCCTGCGCGGATTGTAAGAAGGTGCACGACACAGTGCCGGCGCGTCCTCCCGCCACCTGCGCAGAAGACGTCACTACTTTGAGAAGTTTGCATGGACTCGGGGCAAAGCCGGGCGCGGTGTCGTACATTTCACTTACAGAAACCAGCGTCACCAACACCCCAAATGAAAGGAGCAGTGGGATAGACACAGTGCTTTTCTGAAACTCATATCTGATGCTCTGATCACTGCAGAAAAACCCCCGCTGACGGGGCAAGATTAGAGACGTGCAGTTCATCACCGCTGCAGGGGCAAACGCTGTCGGGATAAATGGTGAAAGGTCACGATTACAAAGCACTCCCACAAGACCGCTACTTACTAAGGCTGACTTATCACAGTCTATTGTTTGATTTGGTTTTAACAATGGCTTCCCCCCCAATTAATGATATAAAAATGTGCCTTCTGTTACCAACCATGCAAAGGCCACTGATGGAACATTTAGTAGGTTGAGAACGCTGCCCTCAATTTATTAATTATGTACTGTTTCATTCTGTGATGTTTTTTGGCCTATTAAAGGCCCGTGCACACATAAGTGCTGAGAAAATGGGTAAAACGCGTGAAAACTGATTTGGTGGGTTTTTGTCATGCATTATTAACGCGTTTTGCACCGTTAATTAGCAGCTGATAAGTGCATTAGTAACGGATATGTGTGAACGTGCCCATGGTGTATTGTGAATGATAACAAATTAGCATTGTCCTTTAATTGCCAATAGTTTCCCAATTAAAAAACACAAAAGAATAGAGTGTAATGGGTGAGGGGCAATAACACTATTGTGCATCCCATGCTAATTGGCCAAACCACCGGTGATCATGGTAGCACTTCCTTAACCAACTTCCCTTTAAATTATCATAAAATTGGTCAAATTAAATATTATAACTAATATATTTACTGTATCCCTTCCTACTGTTGGGCTCGTTAGTCATAATACCAAGTTATAAGCTGTATTCCAAAATGACTATTCTATGCAGCCTCTTGAAGCATGAAACTGAAAAATAGGGACAACATTTTAGCTACTCAACCTATAGCAAAACATTGATGGCACGGAAGCATTGCATTGGTCAATGGGTTTAATCACGCTTCCTGTTCAACTTTTGTTGTCAATGGGATCATTAGAAAAGCTTACACACATTTCCTCTTCAAAACAAATACATAACATTTTCCCATCAAGTTAAAAAACAAACATAAAAACAAATGTTTAAAAACAAAACATAAAAGTGAGATTTTGGATAGAATAGAAAGTTAGGAAAAAGGTTTTACTCCTCTGACACATTACATAACAACCATAAACTAGCAATGAAAGGCGAATAATATATATATTTATGTTGCGGACAGGCTGACCTCCTAGACTTAGGATATCTTACATATAAACCTCGCTCTATTTCACTCCCTAAACATTCTAGAACTCCGCCAACTAAACTAAGTTCTACAACTTGACGTGATCCAACCAATCGCAGGACAGGAGCAGCGAAAAACAGCTTAACCAGTGTCTGTGGGAATGTCACTTACGTGGCTTAGTGTCATTACTATTATATTAGGTCCAGGCTCTTCTCCAAATGATTTGCACATGACAGATCTGTGGAACACATGTTCCTATACATAGTGTTAGTGGAATGTTAACCACTTAATCTCTGGCAGAGGCTTGCACGTGACAAAGCCGGCACATGTCATAATATAACAGGGCAAGCCATCTAATCCGTTTGTTAGCAGAAGAGTTGCCGATGGAAGAGGTTAAGTGTTTTCAGATGTGACCATAAGAGACTGGAGGATCTTTATTCATTGATCCAATAAAGTGGCTGACGGGGATTTAGCTATCAGTTACCATGAGGTGTCCTTGAGATTTAAATGGAATATCCCTGGATTTTCCTTTAATTTTAGATGTCCTAGAATTGTTTTTTTTTTTTTGTTAAGTTAAACTTGTGGTCTCTAAATGGGATATGTTTAATCCATTACAGAATAACCTCAAAGATTTAAAAAAAAAATCCCCCATAACCAGGAACAAAATATATCCAGTTGATGCCAGTGGGAGTAGAGGTATTATTGTAAGGAATGGCTGCCTAGGAAGGTGATTTCTACAGCTGTTATCTGAAGATTTATATTGATGAACCAAGACTTTCAAAACATTTACATTAGTGTCTATAATTTCCAGGAAAGTTTGGGCATCATTCTGCAACAAATTATTAATCATCGTCTAACAACTATCTTTACCTGTCCTGTGTTATGTATACAGCACTGGGCAGTGCTGGTGGGAGGTATCCTTAACGAATAACAAAATCAAGGGGTAACGAACAGTACACAAATTATGTTTACTTCAACCGGAGTATTGGCATAGCTGAGAGACGCTTTCTTTAATTCCACCACTGGGTGGCACTGTTCTGTTGCTGTCTGCATACGATCATTTAATTTGCATAGGTATAGAAAGATATATGGCAGCTCCCACTCTACTAATAGCATATGGTCAGAGAAGATTGGGGAAATAATGTTTAACTGTCCATTGTTTAGAAATGTTGCAATATGCGGCTTAGAAGGGTTGATGTTCTCCGTCATCACTCCCTCGGGGGAGGAGAAGCAGTCTAATAGCTCTGGCTTACGTGATGGGCTCGAAGTCTGCTAGTTAACAGATGGGCTATGTATAGATTGGTTGCTTTATACACAGTGATGGCACGTACAAATTTAAAGGTTAAATAACTGACATGCTATGCTTTACAACTTGATCTTTTTGTCGTATATTATAAGACTTGTTCAAGAACCATAGAATCTGCCTTTTTTTTTTTTTTTAAATTGGATGGGACATGACACACTCCATCACACCCTACCTTGAAATAAAGTTGCAGAGTTGCTCCTTATACTATCAGGTTATTCTGCTTTCAACACGGAACGATTTACTGACAGCCAAAGACAGGTTAATGGTGCTCGGTTTAGACTAATCTTCACATTGCAATGGTGATGGAGCATGGAAATTTCTCTTTAATATTTAGTAGCATTTTAATTTTGGGAGCCGGGCCAGTGACTTAAAGGGGGGGAGGGATTGTTGCCGACCTGTATAGAAGCGTTTCCTGGTATGTGATACTAGACTTAGACTCACACAGTAAATATTATGATTTCACGCATGTGCCAGAGTTGCTATTTTAAGCAGTTAAGGGCTACTGGTCTTGGGGTACGTGTAAACCTCATTTGGTTTGCAATATGCGCTCAGATTATTGAAAGTGGCTGCCAGCCAAAGGGACTGAAAACTGAATGTCTTATTTTCTGTTTGGGACTCTTTGAAGCTGCAGCATTTAAGGAATGATGTCTGCGCACGACACCTCCGCAGAGCTACCACCCTGCCAGTGTTATTAAACAGCAGTTACACCTATAAAATGATTTGTGGGTCCAATTAATGTGTTCATATATTTATTCTAAACCGTCTATATTTGCGCTTTTCATCTGAAATAGTCTTGGCTTCCCCCCGTCTCTTAACGTAAAAATATATAAAAGTTACTTAAAAGAAACTACGACAACTAAAAATATGCTTTTCAATGGTTTAGGGGGAATGGTTTTATTTCTGCACTCACTTCCTAACCAGTTTCCAACTTTCAGATAGTGGCCTCTGTAAACTAAAGGCATCTTGTGTTTATAAGGGGCTTCGTTTGAGCTCTCAAATCAGATCAGAGCACCTATAGCGTACACGCAGCAGGATAAACCATTTTGTGTGGAGCAAATTCATGAGAGCAGCCCAGACATTCATTAGGGAGCAGTGCACCATCAAAGGACAACTCCTTAAAGCATGCCCCCTCGGCACAGAAAACAGGGAGAGAGATACCCCCACCGCCCAGCCTGCCAAGAACTGTCATGTGCTAGATGTCTTTGCCCTGGCTCTACAAAAGCTCTTTGGAGCCGGGGAAAATGAGCAGCCGTCCAATCCCCTGGATATCACTGGTTCCTAGTGAAGTGATTGGCTGCATTCTCAGTGATGTCACTGGTTCCTAATGAAGTGATTGGCTGCATTCTCAGTGATGTCACTGGTTCCTAGTGATTGAATAGGCTGCATTCTCAGTGATGTCACTGGTTCCTAGTGAATGGATAGGCTGCATTCTCAGTGATGTCACTGGTTCCTAGTGAATGGATAGGCTGCATTCTCAGTGATGTCACTGGTTCAAGTGAATGAATAGGCTGCATTCTTAGTGATGTCACTGGTTCCTAGTGAATGGATAGGTTGCATTCTCAGTGATGTCACTGGTTCCTAGTGACTGGATAGGCTGCATTCTCAGTGATGTCACTGGTTCCTAGTGAATGGATAGGCTGCATTCTCAGTGATGTCACTGGTTCCAAGTGAATGAATAGGCTGCATTCTCAGTGATGTCACTGGTTCCAAGTGAATGGATATGCTGCATTCTCAGTGATGTCACTGGTTCCTACTGTGGTGATAGGCTGCATATTAAGTGATGTCACTGGTTGCTAGTGAAGTGATTTGCTGCACTTTTATTGAAATTGGTTCAGTTTTAAAATAGCCACAAGTACAAATAATTTTCTGTACCAGGCACTAGTACATTTTTCATATCATTCTCACGTTTGTAAAAGTACATTACGCTTCTATGGCCCCACGCTGGAGGCAAAATAGAACATTCACTATTATTTTATGCTCTTAAAACCACAATGACAGCTCCCACGTTCTAGATTGCCTGAGAAAAAGGATTGTGGTAAACAATCTTAAAACAGCAACAACAGCTTCTAGAAAACCACCAGCTGTATGAGAACAGGAGAGCGGTATGTTGGTCTGACACTTATACTTATACGATCGTGGGACTTAGTGTACACAAGATTATATCTGTCAGCTTGTTTGTGGCCAGTTATGCTGATCTTTATCTTGGTGTTTACCTTAATAGTAAAATGTTTTCAGTGTTTTGCTGCTACTTATAATTCAATATTATCCTTCCTTGTTTACTATTGCGCTGTGTTTGGAAAACTTGATATATACTGATATAATAAAATTGTTACAATATGACAAGATGTGTGCAGGTAATTGATTTACACCCTTAGAAGAAATGTAATCTTAAATCTTAAAAGAAATGGAATGATACCGACCTTATTCATGAAAGTGTGCAAAGTTATGAGAGATGTTAATACTGGATTATTATTTTTTTCAGCATTAGCAAATATCGCTTTGCAAACTATGAACTGACACACTGTATGATTCAAGGTTACAGTAAAACCTTCAAGGATAATTTCATCCAAAACTGAAAAGTGCAACCAGGTTTCAAAATCTTCCTTAACTGGGGTCCAACGTTCAGGACCCCAGTTCAGGATGTCCTTCTGCTGGTCCACTAGTATTGTTGGTGGACCAAACGCTACACTGCTAAAAAAAAGAGATGGATCAGCGGGAGCAAGCAGACTGCCGTGGGGAGCTCTCAGGATAGCCTGAATGCTGAATCTTAGGGATGTCACCCTTTTCGACCCAATTGTGCTTAGGATATTACATCCATTTTCAGCTTGTGGTGGATTTGTGGCCTGCGGGTCAATATGGTGTTTTAAGGAGAGGGGGGGGGGGGGGAGTTGGTTGTAGTCTAGAACTTAAGAAGTGCTTTGTAAGCCCTCGGCAATGTGGTACACCCCAAAATGCTGCAGCCAGGCACCCAACCACGGCGTAACAACTCTCCCTGTCTCGATTTGCAAAGTGACAATGTCGTAAGGTAGAAAAACAACCTGTAACATCTCAGGGTCCAACTTGTAACAGCAGGAAAACCTGGATAGTCCTCCAAAACTGGGACTATTCTAGGGAAGTTGGGACACCTTGAGGCAGCTGGAAAGGATGTGGGCTAGAAAGGAAACAGTAAAGTAAATAGCTGCATGCACTCGTGGAAAAAGTGGCTGTAAGTTGGATGTTAAACGAATAAATGTGAGTAACTGGTGACAAGAACACTTTAAAGCAAAGCAAAACGCTCAATGTCTTAACGCTAAAAGCCTTATTTAAAATACTTCTGATATTTAACAGCGGTGCCGGCTCCACAGCCATGTTTAAGGACAGTATCGAATTGCGCAAGACGTTTTTTTTTTAACAGTTGATTTCCGTAGCTGTAACGACATCTCTGAAACTCGTAAAAGGCCAATAATTGTAAACACAGCTTTTATGCCGGTCTGCAGTGGAAGTCGTTCCATAAATGACTGGTTGATGTAATATTACGAATAAGCCAAATCCCAGGATGGGATAGCAAAGCAAAAAAAAGATTTATGTATCTTCTATGTGCAAGTGGAACTTCTACAACCAACTCTGTCAATGTTTCTATTGTGGACGCAGAACTTCAGTGCAGAAAGCTGCCACCTGCATAAACAGCGGACTCGCACTGAATGGGCATCAAGGCACAAACCCTGGAACCGTCATCGGTTAAAAGGGGAAAAAAAAGGAAATATTTGGCATGTTTCTACTAAGTTCACTAATTACTTTTTGGGGGAAGAGAAAGCATTTTAAGGAATTTCCTATGTCGATACATATATTTTGAGCTCTCAATCTAAAGACTTTTACGACAACGGTTAATTTATGACGCTCGCGTCTTTTTATGACTAATTCAGCACAGGGGTTGCCAGACCTCGAAATTAGTCTCTATTGACGATTTTATAAAAATTTACCAATGGCATTTTGTTTTTTTTAACAACTCATTATGTATACAGGAAGCCGCCTGTGCTTAAGAAAACATTTCCCCCTGCAAACAATCTAATGGATCTTCAGTTTCGTCAAGACCCTGTCATTTTTATTAGTATATTTATGCTTGTGGTAACTCTTTTATAGAAGGCAACAAGTATGTTAGGCTTAGGGGGTACTGCTGAAATTAATACTCAGGGGATCCCACTATTACCAGAAGCTGCGTCTCTTGTCGCTGGCACATTCAGGGGTAGATTTGCTAAATCTTCTAAAAAAAAAAAAAAAAGTGGAGGTGTTGCCCATAGCAACCAATCAGATTCTGTCTCTCATTCTCCAGGATGTACTAGATAAATGATAGCTAGAATCTGATTGGTTGCTATGGGCAACACCTCCACTATTCCTTTTTAGAATTTTTAGTAAATTTGCCCCAAAGTCTGTCCATAGCTCAGATCGGCGGCTGACAAAGTGCTCATTTACCATCGTGATTCAGCCCCTCACGGCTTTAAGGGTTATATATTTGCAATATAGGGGCAGCACGGTGACATAGTGGTTAGCACTTCTGCCTCACAGCGCTGGGGTCATGAGTTCAATTCCCGACCATGGCCTTATCTGTGTGGAGTTTGTATGTTCTCCCCGTGTTTGCGTGGGTTTCCTCCGGGTGCTCCGGTTTCCTCCCACACTCCAAAAACATAGAGGTAGGTTAATTGGCTGCTATCAAAACTGACCCTAGTCTGTCTGTGTGTGTATATGTGTATGTTAGGGAATTTAGACTGTAGACTCTCTCTCTGTCTGTCTGTGTGTGTGTTAGGGATTTTAGACTGCAAATTCCAATAGGGCAGTGACTGATGTGAACGAGTTCTCTGTACAGCGCTGCGGAATTAGTGGCGCTATATAAATAAATGACGATGATGATGAATATAGGCATATATGCCTATTTGCTATACATAGGGGAAAATTAACCCTTTAAGAGATCTAGCACCATTAAAAGAGTAAGATGGATGGGTGTTTTAATTATTTTTCATTTAAATTACAGATATGTGCACGTAAATATATAATCGTTGACTGTTAAAAACACTGATGTTTCTCAAAAAGCTTTTGCAAGTATGTTGGAAAAAAAAGCAATATCTCCCCAAAGCATTAGCAAAAACAAGACATCATCTGTAAAAATCTTACCAAGTGGAAGGAAAGTTTCAGAGAAACAAAAAAAAGTGAATTGAGGGCAGCAAAGAACAGAACTTAACGTGAGGAGCATCCAAAGTGCTCTTTAATAGCGCTGGTATTCAAGCCTTGGCTAATTATGCTTACATTTGCTCAATCACCTGGGTTGAATAGGGATTCCGCCACGCTAAATCCCCCGCCTTTGTCCTGTGGCACGCAGGTTTGTGAGGATCACATGGCAACAAGGGAATCCTTTCAATTCCCACGGGAGGGATTTCACTACCCTGGTGGCTCAGGCACTGACCTCCATTCACCACTCTCCTACTTTCACAGAGACAAAGAGCGTGCAAAGAAGGAAGCTTTGTGCTCGGTCTACATTCAGAACCAAGCAGGCTATTAAATCCGCACCGGGAGCGAACAGGTTAAACGGCCCAGCAAGCAAAAAAAAGCTGTCACTCACCAGGCCCCCTAAACAATATATACACTGTTCCTTTATATAAAAATAAAAAAAAAAAAAGAGAGATTGATAAGCCCCGATGTCTTCTTAAAGAGCCGGCGACAATGCTCCGCTATCTCGCAGTGCGCTGAGAAAATGGCCTTGATAAGAGCTCAAGAGGGAAAGCGCCTCTTTCCCCTCCATTGTGCGGAAGTGTCAACAAAGAATCCTCTGATCTCTCAATGTAAAACACTAAGGAATGGAAAACCTTGCTATTCCGCTTTTTAGATTTCTAGGCTGATCAACAAAAATGGACACTTAAGATATTGAGTAACAGTTATCCTAACCCTTTATAAAAAAAAAAAATAGCACCAACATATTCTGTACAATCTGTCAAATGTATTCTCTGGGTGGCTCAGTGGTTAGCACTGCTGGGGGTCAAGAGTTCGATTCTGACCAGGGAACGGAGTTGTGTGGAGGTTGTATGGTCTCCCAGTGGGTTTCCTCCAGGTGCTCCAGTTTCCATCCAAAAAACAGACTTATAGGTTAGTTGACTACAAAACGGACCCTAGTCTATTTGTGTAGGGAGGAGGGGCGGGTAGGAACTTTAGATTGTAAGCTCCAGTGGGGTTAAAGCGAATGACTGCATATCACAGTTGCCGACTTTGTGACTCTGTCACGTGACAGGGTAGAAGGAGGCGTGGTGATGTTTTTGCGTCACCATAGCCACGCCCCCGTTATAAAATGCCTAAATTCACAGCATTGAATAGCGGGGGTGGGGCTTAATAGCACAATAAAGCCCCCCCCTCTCCGATATTCAATGCTGTGAATTTTTTAGGATCCGGGAGGGTTGCCTACTCTTTCGAGAGTCCGGGAGGACTCCCCGAAATTCAGGAGCTTCCCGGAAATTCTGGGAGAGTAGGCAAGTATCCTACATATAATCTGCACAACTCTGCATAATATGATTGGAACTATATAAATAAATACAATTCAGGCACCTCAGTCCCTTGCCCAACAGAGCTTACAATCTAATCTCCCTGCCACACAAACACACACTAAGGACCATTCACGCAGAAGCTAATTAACCCACCAGCCTTTCTTTGGACGGTGGTGGAAATCGGAGGAACGCAGAGCTCTAACACCGCAATCATTGCTGGTTTCTGAGGCGCTGCTGGGATGAAGAGATGTTTTATTAAAGAAAGTTAAACCTGCCTGGACCAAAATGTTATTAAAATGGATGATTACAAGAAACTGAATCCGAGGCAGGTGCAAACATACAAACATACACTGACACATGGAAACATGCACACACAGACAGACAGTTGTGCTCCAGGACCCTGATTTAAAGCACATACGGCAGATTTGGGAAATGAATGCATTATGAATAAACATTGGACCTATGAGTCACTGCGCCTTTGAATTCCCTAATTAATCAGGCAGTTACATCTCCACTAACTGAGACATGTGCTGATTTTATGTAAGTTCTTTTCACAGGATTCTGCAAGACAAGAGAGCCTCAAACAGGACATATAGAGGAGAAGAACTGGACTAAGTGACTTATAATTACATGTGGCAGTCCGGCCAAAGCATCAATAAGGGGGAGGGGGGGGGGTGATATAATCAAGGCTGCTTGGAAACAGATTAATCAGGAGTGTAAGCAGGACGGTAACGTTGAAGTGTTGTCTAGTGACTATGTCATTATGCAATTACATGGAATCCTCTTACCCATAGGAAGAGGCAGACGTTTACATTGTTCATTCCCCTTCCTCAAATATTTCCACTTAGGAGGAGAAAAAAAGCCATTTTTTTTTTCAATCAATAGGTCATTGTGCATAATTATAAAGTGACGGCGTCGGGGAGTGAAATTTTGTGATGAGAGAACAGTTTTCAGCAACTTCCACTATGGTCTTACAAAAGTACATATATCCGCTTTTGTCTTTTAAAGCTAATAAGTTTTTTGCTGAAACAACGTTACACTTGTTTTTGTAAGCGAGAATCGCTTTAAAAGACTTTAAACTAAGACTTTATCTTCGGGATGAATAAAATAAGGGTAATCCTGTTGCTGAGAGTCTTTCTTGAAGGGCTATTTGTGTTTTTCCATTAGAATTCAGCCTCTCAGTTCTCTTTGTGTCTCTGTGATCTCACTCGTATTGAGGGAACTGTTAAGTTAGATAGTGATGGCTACATTTAACAGAGCAGTGAGAGTAGTATATTATAATAATGAATGTAAATATAACATAAATAAAATAGTTTTTTCCTACTTCTTTCATAACCACTCAAAGAATTATTTCTAAACTTCTGCTAGCTGTAAGAGAAGCATCAGGAGCAGGTGGTCAGAATCTCCCAGACGGCAGTGCTCCTGAGGATGGGAGTACCGTCTTTTAAGTAGTCAGACAAATTTGACTTCAAGAAGTATTAACATTTTTTCACAACTTCTCTCCGATACAGTTATACTTGTATTATTCACCGAGAAACAATCTAGAATCATTTAACAAATAAGGATTTCATCTAATGTATCTTTGATGCTGGCCCTGTACCAAATTCCATGTCTACAAATTCATCAACTTTCCTCTGCTATTGCGCTGACTCCGTACTGTAACCGTCCAACAGATCAAATGCATTCTTTCCAGCCTCTATGTTTATCCTCGAGTACCCAACAACTTGAGCTGGCACCATCTAATCAC
This sequence comes from Mixophyes fleayi, assembly GCF_038048845.1. Taxonomy (NCBI): domain Eukaryota; kingdom Metazoa; phylum Chordata; class Amphibia; order Anura; family Limnodynastidae; genus Mixophyes; species Mixophyes fleayi. The sequence continues at coordinate 6,072,807 of NC_134409.1, forward strand.
TAACGCCTGAGAACCTCTAGAGAAAGAGCCGCTATCTGATGTGTAAGTACAGGCAGCAGATACACAAGCGCTGACAGATTGTTTCTCTATTGTCTTCCCCTCGGCAGACTCAGTGGGAAAGCGTCAGAATCACGCAGCAAGCAGACATATTATCGCTGGATCCTGCTGTCAGGGCACGGCGGTGATGATGTGCAGTCCAAGTGGAGGACATGACAATATGGAATAGATAAATTTCCCATGGTTAATGTTATTCTTCTAGCGGCTGCACATTCCGTGGTGAGGTACAATAAGAAGTTACATGGAAAGGTCTATACTGGAACAGAGTAAGACACTGGTGTTGCGTTAAACGCTGGTGACTGAGATTGCCGAATGCAATCGTGGCTGACTTGTGTTGTCTAACCAGCACTCGCATTGGTGATTGGGTTGTGTCATTGGTGAACGCAAGTCAATGCAGCAGACAGCGCTGCAAATGCAACTGGGGTATGGGTCTCCATTCCATGCCCAATTATACGATTTACTGGTGTTAAAAAAAACCTAATTAGAGTATGTATTTTTATCATATTTGCCAACTCTCCCTGAATGTCAGGGGGACTCCCTGAAATAGGGGTGATCTCCCTCACTCCCTGAAGAGTCTGGCATTCTCCCTGATGCTGAGCCAGTACAAGACGCGGTTGGCTTCGCCATCTGTGGCATGATGACACAGTTCAGAAATTGTGTCCTATGTCCATGTATTGGTGCCTATGGAGGTGACCATTTTCATGGAGACCAAGATTTAATCAAAGACTGACAGGTGAGACAACATGACTTCAGTAATGCAGACAGAAATGTAAGAGACACTTCAGTCTGTAGAGATATATTAGCTGCTTTTCTTTAACGCATAGTTGCCTAGTCTCCCGGAATGTCCGGGAGACTCCCGCATTTCTGGGAGATCTCTAGCTGGATTTCTGCTTCAAGTAATGACAGTGTTCTGGTGGTGAATAAGAAAATTCACAGGACTTATTTGTCAGACGGCAGCTGATTAAATATTACCTCTCTAGTAAGTGAGAAAGTTCCTCCATTATATATTAACTTGAATATTCAAAACCTAATTGCAATGAAGGTCTATTGGTATACAAAGGCCCCTTCAACACATGCTACAGTGTGCACTATAGATCTAATTTTCATTTTGTTTCAGTTTATGTAAATCAATACAAGGAAGCACTCAATCTTCAGTGGGATAGAATGTTACCAAGGTTATACAGATAAGTGTGTAACAAAGTACAATAATTATCACCTGGATACTTATCCTGTAATTCTTCAGGACTTCCTGTTTAGAACATTAAGCATAGTCTAGCGCTATTTCTGCAGTCAGCAAACAGGCTCAATATAGCCCATTAATGACCGTGTCCCACAGACCACTCCTCACCAGTGAAGTGGTCACCTGTGTCCTGGGCCATTTGGTCATTTTGTTGGACCAGTTCGCTTTGTGGCCAAACTAGGGAAGTCTCTCGATACTGTCGACATTTACTTCACTATCCTCTAGATTTCATCAACCGTTTTGACACAGAACATCTTAAAACCACCAAAAATGAAAAATCCCCCAAAAATTATTTATTGAAATCCCTCTCTACCTAAACATTTTTCATGAGAAACATTAGGAGTGTGTACACGATAGATCCTAAACAGGCACCAAGTATTCAAAACCTGCCTAGAAAAATTCTAAAAGATTGTAGAGGTCGACACAAGTTTATCTGTAAAGCTGCCAAGAAAGCAAAATTTGGGCTGGAAGAAAAAAATATTTTAATCCAATTTAAATACGTTCTCTGCGCCACCCCTCAGATGCCGCTTCCCTTCCCATGGATAGAGATCAATTTACAACTAATTTAGGACCATTTAGGCTTCGTGTACCTGCCTCTAACAAAAACACCAGAACTTCAGAAGCTTTATTTCCTCTCTTCCCGATGGGTTTTCCACTGCAGAGAATCAAACTACAAACACAGAAGAAGTCCAAGTAAAATCGAATGTTTGTACGCCGAGAAATTGTACACTCCTGATTTTTGCACATTCCTGAGTGCACTCCTCAAAAGGAATTGCTTTGCATTCAGTCCAACGTGCTGCTGTCCTCTTGAAAAGGTTCATTGTTTGGACCCATGAGCTTTCAAGCATGCTGTATCCTGAACTTGAACCCCAAAGATTTTTTTACTGGTGAAAGGTTTGAGCCGCACCGAGAACTGCCAGCAGGACTGTGGTGCATAATAGGCCTTTAATTCTTACAATTCAGAGTGTTCCAGGGAATCTTTTTCATTGGAAGAAAATAAAAGCGTTTTTTCTTTTATTTTTTAAAGAAAAACAAAGAAGGATTAACAACGAGTAGCGGGTTCAAAGAAAGTTCTTTAACTGCTCTGTAGGATAAAGTCAAGTCTGACAGTTTCTCAAGGTGGTTCTGGATTAAGTTGATTTTGAAGATTAACCTAAACAATTCTTGAGTAACTAAAGTAATTTACGCTAAAATTCTAGAAATAAGAGAGCAAACATTATGACCAGGACAAAAAGTTGTCCTCAATGATGTCAGATTCATAATCCAGGGATAGTTGTGTGATGAAAGTTCTACAAAGACAAAGGATACTACACCCCCAACATGACCTGACCACTGGACATGATCATAATACAATTCTATTACACTGTATACAGACATAGGACACTACACCTCCAACATGACCTGACCACTGGACATGATCATAATACAATTCTATTACACTGTATACAGACATAGGACACTACACCCCCAACATGACCTGACCACTGGACATGATCATAATACAATTCTATTACACTCTATACAGACATAGGACACTACACCCCCAACATGACCTGACCACTGGACATGATCATAATACAATTCTATTACACTGTATACAGACATAGGACACTACACCTCCAACATGACCTGACCACTGGACATGATCATAGTATGATTCTATTACACTGTATACAGACATAGGACACTACACCCCCAACATGACCTGACCACTGGACATGATCATAATACAATTATATTACACTGTATACAGACATAGGACACTACACCTCCAACATGACCTGACCACTGGACATGATCATAATACAATTATATTACACTATATATAGACATAGGACACTACACCTCCAACATGACCTGATCACTTTACATTATCATAATACAATTCAATTACACTGTATACAGACATAGGACACTACACCTCCAACATGACCTGACCACTGGACATGATCATAGTATGATTCTATTACACTGTATACAGACATAGGACACTACACCCCCAACATGACCTGACCACTGGACATGATCATAATACAATTATATTACACTGTATACAGACATAGGACACTACACCTCCAACATGACCTGACCACTGGACATGATCATAATACAATTATATTACACTATATACAGACATAGGACACTACACCCCCAACATGACCTGACCACTGGACATGATCATAATACAATTCTATTACACTGTATACAGACATAGGACACTACACCCCCAACATGACCTGACCACTGGACATGATCATAATACAATTCTATTACACTGTATACAGACATAGGACACTACACCCCCAACATGACCTGACCACTGGACAGGATCATAATACAATTATATTACAATCTTATGAATACAGAAATTTTCAAAACAAGAAAATGCTTTTTCTAAGCCAATACAATCAACTATAAAAAATCTTCTTTTAACCACAATTTGAATATTTTCAAATATCACTTGAGATGAAAGCCCCAATGTTACTACTGTGATGGCCTCTATCACAAATCCTTCTTATACTATATCTATATCAGGGTCCAGACAGGTGTTACCAGCACAGAATAATGCATCATGATGGAGTAGCAAGAACGAAAACATTTCACAAACTGTCTCCCATGATAATCACAGCACCATTCAACATTGCTCCCATCTGAATGGGGCTTAGACAATGAAGCAGATGCATATTGAACCTGCTATACAAATCACAGTTCTTTCACTCAGAAAATACTGTTTTCATGCTCCCATTAGTAACAGCTCGTAAAACAATTCCCTGCAATTTAAGGACAAAATGATACTCACTTTCATTGTGACTTTACCCAGGTCTTAAGGCAGCGGCTTCTTCTACACAGTCAGGTGTGCAAACTGGTTACAAAGTATCAATTTATTATCATAACAATGACACTGCGAAAGAAGATTATTTTTTCAATATTTATTGTAACTATTTATGATATCTGGGTATACACAGAATGATATCTAGTTCTAAAGAATAAAACTGCTATATTACGAGGGGTAATATGACAGACATGGATGTATTATTCAAGATGGGATTGAGGAATGGGTTCTGAGGCCGGTTGCTATGGAGACGTCCCTTTAACAATGTCCATTGTGGAGGCTATTCAATAGAATTGGTGGGAAAAAAAATAACTGGCATTAGGCTCTATTGGAGTTATGTACAGCATGAATCGGCATTCACGGAGACATTTCTATGGCCGCTTAAAACACATAGCACAATGTCGTATTCACTTTTGAAAGATACTAAATTAGATCAGGCGTTTGAAAGGACCATTGTTCTAGGTTTGTGGCTGAGCTCCCTCTTGGCTCTGGTGGATTTCCTAATCAAATGGGTGATGGAGAAAACGCATGTAAGGTGGCGTTTCCAGAGATCGTAGCGCGAGGGAGGAATTACAAATCGCAGCAGATCATCATCACAATTTATTTATATAGCGCCACTGATTCCGCAGCGCTGTACAGAGAACTCATTCACATCAGTCCCTGCCCCATTGGAGCTTACAGTCTAAATTCCCTAATACACACACAGACTAGGGTCAATTTGTTAGCAGCCAATTAACCTACCAGTATGTTTTTGGAGTGTGGGAGGAAACTGGAGCACCCGGAGGAAACCCACGCAAACACGGGTAGAACATACAAACTCCACACAGATAAGGCCATGGTTGGGAATTGAACTCATGACCCCAGTGCTGTGAGGCAGAAGTGCTAACCACCAAGCCACCGTGCTGCCGCAGATGCATACAGGCACAGATCTGCCCCTGTTACATCAGGTGATACAAAGATGGCGCGCAGCGCACAGGTAGGGGAACACTTACTGGGGTTCTATAAATTCATTTTAGACTTTGCCTACAGCATTGTGCTCCTGTAAGTTACAGAAATCTTCTGCAACTTCTAAAACCCCTGTCATACAGCCGGCAGTGCGTTATCCTATATATTACATCCCTTGTGTATTAATGAATAACACTATTATCTAAAATAGGAGGGGGGTCACTATTACTTATAACATAAGTCTTCCAAATCTTGAGTGATGGAACCAATAAGTGGCACTTCCTATTTTCAGTGCTGGATCAAGATTAAAAGTGGAAAATAAGACTATATGCGGTAAAAGTGGTTCTCTCACGCACAAAACGACAGAGCTTTCCTGTCAGCTGTTACAACAAAACCTGTAGATACTACATCCTAATTGCCCTTGGATTTTGGCCAACAAAGCTATTGAGTATACGGTGAAAACAGCTCTGCCTGGCTGCAGACTATACAAAGAAGGCAGGAAGAGAAAACGATATTAAATAATAAAAAAGAGTGGAATGGAACAATACTGGAAAGGTAGCAGCAAACATCTTTTTTCTTCTGTTCAACAAAATCCAACAACATATTTTCACTTTCAGAAGAAAAGGATGTCTGTTATTTTAAGTGGTGAATTATGAGCCATTTCTGAGATACGGGAGGAAAACCTAGGAATGTAGTTAGTCTGAAAACCCTGACTGACCTTTTACCTTCTGGTTTTAAGTTCTGACAAGACTTTGACCCTGTTCCACATTGTCAAACAAAATCTATTCCTTTCAAGCCCCGTTGTTAGTCACTATTTTACTGGTTGTGTGTATGACCTCAAAACCCCAAATATTCATTGTGTCAATGCAGGATTTTCATTCTGTTTCTTTGTGCAGTTGACTCCATCATCTAAATGCATATCTTCCTTGTATAAATTACGAAGGCTTATAATCCTCATCATTTATTTATATAGCGCCAACATATTCTGTAGCGCTTTATAATGTACCCATCTTAACCATACTTCTCAGCCGTTCTGATTTAGGTAGTACAGTTCCGATTTGAGGGCACTGTCCCACTATCCCGATCGGAAGGGCTTTGGGAGAGTTGGGAGAGATTCTGTTCGATGCCGCTCTGCATCAAGGCGTTTGGAGGGGAGGAGAAAATGAGCAGCCTAGCGCTTCGAAAGTGTGAGGCACACCCCTGGGGTGTGGCCAGTCGGTGACCACGCCCCTCGATCCGATGCAGCCTATCCAAATGTTGGGAGGCGTGTTCTAAACAAGGCCAGGCAGCCATTTTGTCAGACTATTCAGCCTATCAATGCACTAGGAACTAGTGTCCTCTTGTGACTCACATCTAGTGTCCTCAAAAATCCTCAGTTGAGGTAGGTGGCAAAAATAAAATGGCTTCTTACCGTTATTCATACAAAATAACAGATTTCAGCTGTGCATGCAAAAGTCCACTAGAAAGCCATTTGAATTCTAGGCAGCACGGTGGCTCAGTGGTTAGCACTTCTGCCTTACAGCACTGGGGTCATGAGTTCAATTCACGACCATGGACTTATCTTTGTGGAGTTTGTATGTTCTCCCTGTGTTTGCGTGGGTTTCCTCTGGGTGCTCCGGTTTCCTCCCAAACTCCAAAAACCTACTGGTAGGATAATTGGCTGCTAACAAATTGACCCTAGTCTGTGTGTGTATCTATGTATGTGTGTATGTTAAGGAACTTAGACTGTAAGCTCCAATGGGGCAGGGACTGATGTGAGTGAGTTCTCTGTACACCGCTGTGGAATCAGTGGCGCTATATAAATAAATGGTGATGATGATGACTCTAGGTGCATGATTATGTTGTTCTGTGGAAGATCTCTGCCTAGCATATAAGGCCAGCTGGTATTATGGAGAAGTGAATTGCTATTTGTATCCCAGGTAGCAACAACCAAAGGTAAAATAGATATAAAAAAACAAATAAATAAAAACAGAGAGAAGACAACTTGTCAAAAGTTCTATTTTAAACATCTCTTCTTGCCTATTATACGGTTCTGTAGCTGCCGGCGATTAGTGTATTGCAATAAAGTGATTCTGTAATTAGATAATGCACTACGTCCCTCCCTACACTTACCGGCATTTTAAAACAGCATTTATTGGAATCCACTCACGTTCAACGTAATGTTATAATACAAAATGATTTGTTTATAGTACTTAAAGGCAGCCACTCACAGTATTCTCATAAGTAACACATTACTCATCAAACATAATGTATCTAAGGCAGAAATACCCCTTGAAGCCATTAGGAAATAAGAATAGACAAATAACTCATATTGTACTTTACTTAAAATGTACCTATCACTAACGAATGGACAGGCTGCAGGCTCATTAATACTGGATCAGCTCATAAAAGGGGCTCTGTTTTCCTTTAAATATGCATTATGACATTTTTCAGCACGGTGGCTCAGTGGTTAGCACTTCTGCCTTACAGCACTGGGGTAGTGAGTTCGATTCCTGACCATGGCCTTATCTGTGTGGAGTTTGTATGTTCTCCCCGTGTTTGCGTGGGTTTCCTCCGGGTGCTCCAGTTTCCACCCACACTCCAAAAACATACTGGTAGGTTAATTAGCTGCTAACAAATTTAACTCTAGTTTTTCTGTGCATGTTAGGGAATCTAGACTGTAAGCTCCAATGGGGCAAGGACAGATGTGAATGACAAATATTCTCTGTCAGTGCTGTGGAATTGGTGGCGCTATGGGAGTGGCCATATTGGGCATCTATCTAGCATGCAAGAGATTACAACAAAGGATGCAAATCATAGTTTCCATTTAGATACAATGTATCAGAGTAATATAGCCGCTTTTATTTGCATCACGTTTGAAGGTTAGAGGGCTGCACCATGCAAGCCTCTGAAGTGTATCACATTGCCTATCACTGATCTCCACAGAAGAGTCCTCAGAGCAGGTGTCCGTGTATAAATACTCCTTATCAAGCAGCATAACTATTATTATTATATCCACTTATGGGAAAGAACATATGACTGAAGGTGACCTGCAGAGTCCGTTCTACAAGGAGCTAGGCTCAGCTAGCTAAAGTCTCACATTTCAAGACTTGGACCAAAGCTGCAGAGTCAGCTCAAGAACCTTCATAAACTTCAAGATTTTTAAATTTATTTTTTTAAGCATAAAACAGCAAAGTTGTTAAAAAACGACTAAAAAACAGACACATATATATCACTCCAGTGCCAGTCTCCAGACCATGTCAGGCGTGGCTGTGTAGCTCGAAGCTCCCTCTTTAAAGACCAACAGGCAGATCCTGTTTCCATGAAAAAGAGTAATTAAGGGGGAAAAAAAGTTAACAGTGACTGAATTTCTCTCGAAAATTCTGACCACAAAAGAGCACATTACCTGCTGTTTAATTAGACTTCCCTGGAAAGTTTAAATTTCCCATTTGCTCTGTGCCCACATTACAGACCTATTCTAAGTTATTGTATTTGCAGACGGTGAGTCCCCAAAACGGCAGGATGAGGACACGTACATACAGAGGTGCACTGTACAAGCTAACAATTCATGGCTTGCCGAAGCCACAAAGAGTTAAATACTTCCCACCCCGCATGGCTAACCTAAAATTATTCCAGATGGTCCTGAAACCTCTTCCAGTGCAGTAACACCGGAAAAAGAAACATTTCTGTAAATATTATTAACTGGGTGGGTTAAATTACTCCAATCTGCTGCCCAGAATTGGAGGAATACTTGAGATTTTCCTACCACCTTCGCTTTTGATAACATCAATCCGTCTTGGTTGGAAAATGAAGATTTCTGCAAGTCTGGAGCAAATCAGCTAATAATTCCTCCATACACATCTCTAGGAAGGTTCAACAGAGTGTGCACCTGTCAATCATTCATAATAGAAGCAAAGGGTCTGTAGGTACATAGAAGTGTTCTTCAGAAGAACGCTGGATGCAATCATGGGGAGGTACGAGGTCCAAGGTTGTCATATCACAGCTTTACTAGTCTCCATAGCCTCCAGTTCACCTAGGGCTGACGTAACAGGTTCTGCCCACGGTTTCCAGTCATTTTTCTAGGATAGAGCCTTGGGGAACCAGGGGATTTTAGGGCTGAGTGGAAACACCGGTTCTGCTTCTCATCTAACCTTCTTTCTGAGCCTGTCCCAGAAGCTTCTGCCCTCAGTCAGTCCATGATGTATTATTGCAAGGAAGTTATCAAGTTGTTGCCATTATGTTATTCTCCTCTCACCCCCACTGGTAATTAAGGTTTATAGTAAACCCCTCGATGTTCTAAGTGCAAGTTAAAGTACAGGGTTTTAGCAAGTAGATAATCTTCCTCCTACCTGTCCATTATGGGCGAAGCTAAAGATTTCAGAGACCTTTAGTTGCCGGCTTCAGCAATTTGTTATGTAAATGTGACTGATGTTTTTCTTCATATAGACTCTTTGAGATGCGGAACGTTCACCATTGAACCCTTTGTCAAGATATTCCTTCATGAAAAAACATCAACTCAAATTAGTCAACTGTGCCCAGTGACAATAATTAAGTACAACAGCAATTATCTGCTTTATAAAGAAGACAAATTAACCATGTTCTTGGGTGCAATGATTTACTGTATGGGGGGGGGGGGCTTTAACTTTGTCACAGACATTGAGTTTGGGTCTACAGGGGATGTTAATATATTGGTCTATGGAGCTGGCTTTTTGAGGGGTGCATTGGAAGGAAAGTTTGCAGACCAGAAAGTTGACTCTTATTGTATCAGTCTAAGGAATTCAGCAATAATGACGACCTGAATTCACTAATTAAATGCTAACCTCCCCCTGATAAAGCAAACATCTCGTTGACAGCAAGTGTCCTTCCCTTGATTTATAGATCTACTCTATTGCATATGACTCACAGTACTGTATGTTTTATTGTAGTACTAAAACATGACCCAAAAACCTGATGTCACTGCAACTCTTATAGATCTTCAGCCAGTGGTGAGATACAGGCTGACTACCCAAAGAGTTTTTGTGTATCGAGTGTCCAATTGAAGACTGCGGCATGGAGATACACATATACTTCTCACACACTGGTGAAAACCAAACTCCATCTGGTTGATGATGATGATGATGACCAGCTTTGCAGTACTGGACTCTTCCGGGAACGTTAATATTGGCCTTTGACATTGCAAATGATGTATTTTGAAATATAAACATCTGACAGCCAAGTTTCGTAAACTCCAATCACTTTCACTACAGCTCCGAATAACTTTTTTTTTTTTAACAAGTTCAGTTACTGCCCAGTGAAAACATATATGAGGATCTTCAATATCTTCTTCGGGGTTACAATTACCAGTTAACATCACCCACAGTCTCTTGAAGCGTCTGCACAGTGTCACGCGATATCTCTTCCTCCTAGAGTGTTTGGACATCATATTACACAGCCAACAGCAGTAAGTGAGCATCAGAGAAATCCTGTGACACTAAAAAGTCCTTAGAGGAACACTGTAACCGCACTCTGGGATCAATGGTACATGTTAATTTCTATCTCCAGAGACCTTATACCGCTCTCTGCACATTGAAGACAGCTGTCAGCTCCTATGCACACATTCTCCCTATAGCAGATTGAATATCATCTTGCTACAACAAAAAAAATTGCTGCACCATCAAAATCAAATGGCAAATCCACAATAAATGGTCTGGCAACGTTCTCAATATTACAGGTGGAAGATTAGCCAGTGAGTTTGTGGTCAGTGCTGAATTAGCTCTTATATTTGGAAAGTTTACAGTGCAAACACCAATCTAATCTGCCAAATTTTATCTTTTGAATTTAAGAACATAAGACTCTTAGGTGGAATCTGTCCCTTTAATCTGGATGAAAACTACAGCTACCTCCGAAAGGCTAAAGGGATAAATACTAAATACTTGCAATGATGCAAATCTTTATTAAGATTATTCTGCAACCTAGGACGACTTGAACGCTGAACTTTTGAAAAATCTCCACTAAGCACTGAAACGTAAAACGTTTAACTGCAAAACGTAATCATTCAAACAGTTTACACCAGTAATGAAAAGAGAGAAATCTATCTCTCCCCATACTAAACTGGCCAGAAGCCAAGGTAGCTTGTATATCAATGGGACACTTACTAAGTTTAAAGAACCTAATTCCAACCAATCCCCACCATCCTCGGTTACACTAAACAATACAAAACAGATGTCAATTATGCAATGATTGACATATTCTGCTGAATTTTTAGAGACCTGCTCAGGCACCTAAGCAAACTCCAGAAATCCAGAATCGCTCGGCTACTTATTCCTTGTTGACGTGTAGCTTAGCAATAAAATAAAAGTGTTTCATAAGTACACTTCATGACATGACCTTTGGATTCGAGTCATTATGAGTGTTTTTATGGCTGTGAATAACACATTGACATTTGTCTCTGAGAAAGATGCACTAAAACAGGAGACATATGTGGATGGCAGTGGTACAACCACATAATGTTAATATCTCATGGCTCCTACACTTAACTGTAGTTATCATATTTCAGTCATCAATAACCAGCAGCTTTTAGTTGGACGGGGGCTTGTGTCTACTTGTGGTTTTGGAAAATGATTTTCTAAGTGTTCTGCAGCTGAACGAACCAGAGACTCCACAAGTTAATTAGTGCAGAAAGCAATCTGGAGAATTCAGTCTCAAGACAAAAAAAAAAAAAGATGGAGAGATTATTCTTTGAAGATACTGAGAGGATCTCTCCTAAATCTGATAAGGCTGAAACAATCTTGCCAGGACAGCACTGCAGCCCTTTCAGGGATCAAGTAGACACAATACATACATACATACATACATACATACATACATACATACATACATACAGGTCTCCCAACCACTGTGAAGTCAGTTTGAGAAGTTTTAAATAATAAAAGTTTATGCTTCTTTCATGCACAGAATTTATAGGCAACTTTGTATTCAATCTGCAATCCCCCCTCCCCCCCTTTCATACCCAGGACCACACAGCAGTGTGTACAACTTAATTTGTTGGTTTATATGATGAAAGCTGCACTTTAAACACTCACATGCAATTTCATGTGCATTAAAAGTAACAGAGCGTGTGTGTGTGTGTGTGTGTGTGTTTGTGTTTATATATATTTCTAAGATTTATCTAACACACAACTTAAATATATATCTATTTACATTCCCAGTATATTTCACGAAAGCCAGATGCAGACATAGTATTGTGCATGGATAATAAATGCATCTAATCAATTAATTCAGCAACTGGTTTTTTTTTTTGGGACCTTCCACAGATAAATAATTATCAGGACCAGTATTTCAGGATCTTCTAGGTACTTTCCACACATTAAATACACTTTCCTTTTCAGGTTATCCTTTTACAACACAACTGGAACTCAATGTAGCTCCAGTAAATCTGACATCAGGGATATTGAGCCAGTGAAATTTCCTAACCAGACCAACAGACAGGGTAAGATTTAGAATCCAGTTTTTCCTCAACTAAAATATTTTCTAAAACTTTTCTGATTAAATAAAAATATTTTTCTTCTAAGAAACAGAAACGTTTGTAGCTGGAACCAGACAGAGGACAGAAACTAACTCTCCTGCACAATGGATATTACAAACACTACTTTTTCTTTCTCAAGCAGAAGCTTTTGGGGGGAGTGTGGAAAGTTAGCAGATTACCAGGGGAGTTCGGTGTCAGAGAGGCTGTAAACCAGAGCTCAGCCTACTCTAATGCAGCTAGTTTACTATGTAGTATGAGAGGCTGGGAGCAATCAGGAAAAAAACATAGAAATAATTGTCAGAGGAGTAAAGAGAGGGATGCAAAGTACAGGGATCTACAGTCCTTCAATGCAACAGGGTTATACTGGTGAGTGACAGCCCTCCTTGCATTGAACCGAGCATGCAAACGGTAAAGAGAGAAAATAGGGATTGTTGCTCACCTACTACAAGGCAGAATAGGTCCAGGAAGATTAGGAGAATCCTCTTGCAGTTCCCAGTGCCATTGTTGTTGTTTAAAGTTGTACTGCCCCCGTTCCTGCCCTCTGGTGCCATGGCTTTGTCATATTTGTAGTTCTGCATGCTGATGGAACAGTTGGAAACAATTTTCTTTAAATCCAGGCTGCCCAGTTTTGCACTCAGTCAGTGACAGCGCAGAGAGAGCTCCTGGTTGTCCTCTGTTGACAATCCCGGAGAGCAAAGTCCTTTATGTGTCTTGTGGGTCAGATTCACCGCTGCAAATGCGCAAAGCAAAAAAAAAAAAGCTCCCGGGCGCACGATCCTGGCTGGTTGGGCTGTTGTTTTTTCTGCAGTCCTGTCTCGGTTGAAATGAATGGAGGGGGTCTGGGTAATAATAATGCACAGCGCTCCCAGCCTGTTGCAGAAAAGAGCTCAGTCCGTTTGCTGATAAAATATCTGAGTTGTGTCTCTGTTCCTGCTCAACTGTGCTGTCCCCCCTGCACTTTTATTCCAGAGGCTGATTTCCACCCCCTGAAGTTACTGCCTGCTCTTGGCTCTGATGAGATTTTCCTTGTACAGCCCCCTTCCTGAAACTTACTTATACATATGATAATTAACTGCACATTTGTTTCCAGAAAAAAAAAAATCAGGAAAAGCTGAGCCCGACAGAATTAGTGACAGCCTCTAGGATTCGCTGCAGAACAAATGAGAGGAGAACTTTTTTTACTTTTACAAACTTGCAGAAGTTAAAGCTCCCCCTGGCTCCGCCCCCCAGGGTTTCAGAGTGACACTTTGTATCCTATAGATTGCAGGTAGAAGGAAGCAGAGCTTCTATAAGTCCTGGGGTGGGGTCTTAGGGCTAAATAAAGCTTATTTGGCGCTGCTTGCACCCTCAGACCTGGAAATGTAAATCTGTTTTGTGTGTGTTCATTCACATGATGCCATGCATGTAAAAACTTGTACAAACTGTCACCAGCAATTTGCTGGCATGTCTGGGGCTGGGTCACCTGATCTCTTAACTCATTGCTTGCCACAGGTACCTTAGCTGTAAAGCAGAGCTAAGGCAACCTGTGATTCTACAACTGCGGGGGGGACTACAAATACCAGCATAGCCAGTCAGCCACAGGTAAGTAGGGCATGCTGGTCCTTGTAGTTCCACAACCGCTGAAGAGGTTGCCTGAGCCTAAATCATAGCGTCCTGGGAATTTGCAGGTCAATGACAGCCGGTAGCTGCAGGTTGTATAACCTGTCGCCCTCTCACCAGGGTGACACAGGACACTTTAAAGCTACACTCACGACTGCAGATCCCCAGGTAGCCTGCAAACTGCTTATAAACAGGTACTTCTTGTCACGAAAGAGTTAAGTCCCGCCCAACAGCCTCAGGTAATGTGTGTTTTATGCTCATTAACTATAGTATTACAATACAGCAAGTTTACAATGTAATGTGTGTGTTTACCTGGATTCACTGTCTCCTCCCAGCAACTTAGGGACTAAATAAATGACTGCTGTAAACTGTGAGCTTTGGTGTGACTGATATATAGCCTACAAATAATATAATATAATATAATATATTATATAATCAACTGTACTGTACAATATCTGAACCCAGATAAAAGGAAGATTATAGATGACCTTGTAATAATCTCCGGCATCTGGAATCATCATAACTGGCAGCTTTATGGTCATATATATGAATATTGTTTACACTATCTTTTGCCAGATATTTTCAAGAGACAGTTCTACCGACATAACAGTGTCGGGGGAGAAAGGGGGGGGGAGGCGGGTCATTGATTGATAAAACTATTGATTGCTAAAATTCCAAGGAACTCTGACAGGGTAATCTGGTCCATTGGAGTTTTGTAACCATATATATTTCACTTCATATGTTTGCAGATCAATCAGAATTGTTTCTCTCACTCATGTTAATATATGCAGAGGTATAAAGTTCTTCATGTGTAATATTACAATATTTCAAACTGGACACTTATTGGAAACATCCACTGAAGACGATTATATTATATTTGTTATATTCCCATATTCCATTTGAGGATAAGATGATCTGAAAAGGATTTTTAGTAATTTTTTCCGCTGCCTTATGTTGGAAAATGGAAATGTAAACTTCTAAGCTTCTCTGTAAGGGTTAAACGTTCTTGCAGAGTGCAGCAACATTGTTGCAACAAAGTAGACAACTATCACTAGTTGTTTCTGGTTATTGCAGAGATCTGGGGGGGGGGGGGGGAAGGTGACAGTCACAGATAATATCTTCTCAAACTCCCCCAATACACCATGGAAAGTATCTTATTACCTATTATTTTATAGTGTAAATGCTGGTGAAACATTGAGGCACTACAACACAGGATGTATGTCTATATATATTCACAGATACATTGTGGCTGTATATATTTACAAAGATGTATAGACAAGAATGAAAACAGGGACTTTATGGGGAAAACAATGGGACAGATTCATTCTTACCTCACAAGATTTGAGAATGGAAAAACTGGGACAGATATAAGTCCCACCCACAATCCACTCAAATGACTGCCAAATCCCGCCTCCAACCCCACCAGCCAATAACAACTTCCCAACAGGCCACGCCCCTTTCCAGGCCACGCCTCTTTCAGGGCCCACGCATTAGGACTATAGACAGATATGGGTGTTGGAGTAACAAGACATGGCAGATGCAGAGGGTTGGGGCCCCAGTCACCATAGATATCAACATCAGTGTGTCAACAAGTGTTTGTCATCAAAACTGTAACAATTGTATGTATATGAACCTTAGTTACTTCTTCTACCTCTCCAATTAACATAACGTAAACATCTGGCTCCCTTTCAATACTCAATGGAAACTCCGGTGAGCTGGACCATCCCATGGTGAAAGTTACTGAATTTACATGTATGCCAAACCTTCCCCCCCCCAATTCATCCTTTCCTTGTATAAACGTGTCTAAGCATCGGATACCTTGCTTGGGCTGCAAGAATTATTCCTTTATTCAGTGACCTGTAGCTGCAGGCCCGATCTTGGTGTTTCTCAGTAAAAAAAACGTCATTCAGGTCTAAATTAACATGATGTTATCCCAACCAGAGTGTTGAGAACTGAGCTGGGATTCAAGAAATCAACAGGGCCCCGTTGCATTGAAGCCTTAACGAATCCAGACGTGCGACTCCCAGAGGCCTTTGCAGTTTTTCAGACGTCCAGTAGAGAGATACCACAGGAGCCTTAGTGCAGCTGTCTAGACTGGAGAAACTTGCTGAAGAGTCTCAAAGTGTGATAAAGATCTGACTCTATCTGTCATCTTTCTCACGTGTCACAGTGACATCTACAATGTCTACATCTGTAATCTTAAATATGGCCCGTGATGGCATTATAGTGGTGCCTCAATGCTGGACTGACATCTTTATCACATTGCCAGTTAAACACCCCCTCCCCTTACTAATTATAATTCTATCTGATATTTGCCAGATATGTTGACTAGAGCCAGTCATCAAGGATCTAATGATTTACTTACTCCTTGTAGAATGTTCAAATCTGCTGAGGAACAGGGGTAGACTTCATCATCATCATCATCATCATCATCATCACCATTTATTTATATAGCGCCACTAATTCCGCAGCGCTGTACAGAGAACTCACTCACATCAGTTCCTGCCCCATTGGAGCTTACAGTCTAAATTCTTTAACACACACACAGACAGACACACACAGACTAGGGTCAATTTTGATAGCAGCCAATTAACCTACTAGTATGTTTTTTTTGGAGTGTGGGAGGAAACCGGAGCACCAGGAGGAAACCCATGCAAACACGGGGAACATACAAACTCCTCACATAAGGCCATGAGTGGGAATTAAACTCATGACCCCAGTGCTGTAAGGCAGAAGTGCTAACCACTGAGCTTCCTCTTTAATGTGAAGCCATTGCTTACTGTCAATGCCAGCCAATTGCTGGCTGAGCCGGGATTCACGGTAGCCAACCAGTTCACTAGGAATTAGTGATGTCATTAGGTCCAAGCATATTCAGAAGATGCTGACTTACATAATACATTTATAAATCCATCCCCATAGACACCATGTCTATGGGGAGATGCGATAGAATAGCCCTTGTGCTTTGCTGTTTCTTTCATCGTAGGATAATATTATCAGCTTTTTGTGGTCTGGAATGGAAGGCCGGACCTTTACAGAGCAGTAAAAGAATCAGCCCAATTAGCCCTACGCAGGTTGGGTTTACCGTAAATCTAAGAACTGCATCTGTCAGCAAAATTCTTCGAAAGTGCCATGGTATAAAAATAAAATGTTTATGAGCAAAGACTGCAAAGAGAATATTTTATTGTAGCTTTTCCCAGAATGGGTTTTAGTTAAACTTGAGATATTTAAAAAGTTCTGTAAACAGCTCTAGAATCAGCAGATCCAGAGATGGACAAAGTCACCAAGGTTTGCATATTTAGCGTTAAAAGTCAAAGCAATATGGACTTTATATAAGTTTCACAGCTAACAATGATGTTTTGTGAGAGATGCACAATCTGTAGGTCGGAGTCGCCTGATTGTCAGACACGCAAAAGCGTGTAGAGCGCAGGAGTTTGTCTCTAAAAATTATAATATCATAGGTCGCAAAAAATGAAAGTAAACAACTCTAATAGAAGAGCAGCGAAAAACTACGGTCATATTCATTGACGTTTACGCGACCAGGTGCGTCCGCCTCTCCATCAGAGTCATATGCGTCTGGTTTACGACACGTCCTCATCATCAGTGAGTATATGCACGTTTGCATAAACTGTACTCGGCCGACGTAAGAACGTCGCTTTCCATCCCCAGACGCCTCACCAGGTGCGTGAAAGTGCCAGAATGGCGCATAAATACGCTCCCACTCTCTGGGCACACGCAGAGCTTTTTCACGCAAGAGATGTGACTCAGACTTGCGCACGTCCCGCTGTGCATTAGTCCCCTATGTCAGTGCTCTGTGGGACTTGACAAACAGTATTAGCATTTGTTAAAAAAAAAATATTTTTCAGAACATAGTTTTCTACTTGTTTGGGAATCTGGAGAGAGCAGGTAACTTGCAGGAACTTGTCTGAAACCTTCGTGGAATTCTACAAGGAGGTCTGTTCACGTTATCTCCGACCACTCTCCACAACAATAAAACAATTAGCTGATGCTTGCAAGGAAAAAAAAGAAACCTGTTAAAATATGAGTGGTGGGCGCCTGGATTCCTGTGGCTGTGACACCCCCACAGATAAAAGATAAGTGACACCCTCCAAGGCACCAATCACGGTTAATGTCTATCCATCAACGACAGTAAGCTCTCAGCATAGCTTTAAAGGAATGAGACTTCATTGGATTATAAAGTAATTAGCGGCCGATGTCTGTATCGCTGAACCCAGAAATATTGTGCTGTGATCTGCGGCCTCTAAAACGTTTATCAGAAACCAGAGGCTGTTATAGAACTGGCTGCTGAAACTTGTGGTTCTATGGCGAATAGAGAGCCACAATTTTCCTGAACTTGTTGTAAAAATTTCCTGGTCTTCAGAAGGAAATCTAACATTCTTATTCAGTCTTTGGGACTGGGGTAGTTCTGGACAGACCAGAAAACAACTTAAGGGGTTTTGTGTCTTCCTCGGGCAGTGAGGGGCAACGTGAAAGAGATGTAGGGTGGCCCTTCAGCTTTCCAAGGGGCCACACAAAGGTAGAGGAGAGAGCACAGCGCACTCCGTCCTCCGCGTATGCCGCATGACCGTTCTGCACTGCGCAGAGGAGGTTGTTTGGAAAGAAAATCATTTGTGTAAGTTCAGATAATGGGGTACGACAGAACCTCTTAGGACATCGGTGGGCAAGAGTCCAGTAGCCGCTGAGCCTTTACCAATCTTATCAGAATGGAGGCAGCCGACATCCGTGTCACATGACCTCCTCTGCGCAGTGCAGAACGGTCATGCGGCATACGCGGAGGACGGAGTGCGCTGTGCTCTCTCCTCTACCTTTGTGTGGCCCCTTGGAAAGCTGAAGGGCCACCCTACATCTCTTTCACGTTGCCCCTCACTGCCCGAGGAAGACACAAAACCCCTTAAGTTGTTTTCTGGTCTGTCCAGAACTACCCCAGTCCCAAAGACTGAATAAGAATGTTAGATTTCCTTCTGAAGACCAGGAAATTTTTACAACAAGTTCAGGAAAATTGTGGCTCTCTATTCGCCATAGAACCACAAGTTTCAGCAGCCAGTTCTATAACAGCCTCTGGTTTCTGATAAACGTTTTAGAGGCCGCAGATCACAGCACAATATTTCTGGGTTCAGCGATACAGACATCGGCCGCTAATTACTTTATAATTTTAGATGACACTATCATGCTATGAAAGAGAGATTCTAATGAATTACCGGTAATGAGTCATTTACTCCACACTTATACAGTAGAAACATTGTATTGAAATGAATAGAGGTGCTGGAATCCCGTGATTAATTACATAACATAATTTCGGACAATGCCCAGTGGTCCGGACTATTTCTGTACATCCTGTGACTTTACGTCCTTAGTGAATGAACTCACGTTTGAGGCGCTAATTCGTGAAACCAAACCCTGGTGAGTAACAGAGCATCTAACTGGATCAGAAGGGGGGCTTGGGGGGGGGGGGGGTAGACCACAAAAAACATTTTATAACTATTATATCATCTTGTACAAAGGGTTTGAACACTACAACACACGAAGCCCCAGGATCCTTTCAGAAAATAGGCCCAGCAAATACCCTGCCTGCAGCAAAGCCGGGAGGGCGTGTTTTTTTTAAGAAAATTATTTTTTTCTTGGTGGAGTTCATTATAAGGATGTGAATTAGTCAACAATGTGTTGCATATTTATTTAAATTGATAAAAAATAATAGCTCAGGGAGAGTAAGATTAGTTAAGAATAAAATATTGTTTTTTATCGTGGGGGGGGGGGGGGGGTCATATTTCTCACCCCCCCCCCCCCACCATGAGACCCTTAACCTGGAACTGTTGCACGCGGTCACCCGCCAGCAGGTCTGAGTTGTCAGCACACAGGATACATTGTGATTCTTTGATTAAGATTTCAGCCTCTGACACTTTGTAGCTGTGTCAGTGTGAGACCAGTAATCCTACAGAATCCAAGTTCATTATAACAACTCCTGGCGCCCTCAGTGACCTCTGATACGTTGTTTCAGCAGCTTCGCTCAGCTCTCCTCAGGAAACATTATAGGAGGGTGCAGGGTTGGGCTGTGACTATCGCCCCCTAAATTAGACGTTATGTTCTGCTTGAGAATGACTGGTAAATCCGACCGAATAGTGACACTCAAAGGGCTTTCATATGTGGCATCTGAGTGTCCATCTATACTAAACAGAGCAAACAAACGGAGCTACAGATAGGGATCAATGATCCCTATGTACAACGCAGAGCCCTTAATCATTTATAGAGAAGGAATCCTGGGTTCTCCATAAAGTCTATAGACTATTTATTATCCACAGAGATCAATAATGCAGAGGATGAAACCTGCTTAGGCGGATTACGTTTCCTGATCTGATTATTGATCGTTCCATTTAGGTGATTGACGATCTGTTTTTGGAATGTGAGAGTTGAAATATTCTTAGGAGAGGGATTAAGGATAAAAGTACATTGTAAAAGGTGGGATCTCGATCATATTGCTGGTTTGTTATTTTTACCCGCTACCTGGTGATTGAAGGAGAACTGCACCCACAAATGGAGCTGAGTCTCCCTAAAATTAACAGAGATTTTTCCGGGTGTCCAAGGCATCATCTGATAGTTCTGTATACTAGAATCGTCTATGGCCTCGATGGGGGAGTTGGAATTATAACAGCTGTTTACAAACGTCACTGTGGGGCTGATTCATTATGGAGCGTAAATACCGATATGTGTCGTATTTTGTGTAAAAATCACTCTGCACATGATTAGAACCGGACTATACGCCAGAGAACGCAGCAACATCCAATTCATCTTCGAGCGCAAAGGACACTTATTACAGCCTATGATTTCAGGCAGGGAACGGGGAGTGGACTGGGTGTACGCCCGTAGTCAGTGTACAGTAAGGACGTGCCCAGCTGGAGCGCACACAGCAGCGTCTGATTCAAGATTTGGGCATCTCTCAGGTACGTGATTTTCAGCCGTATCCCCTGCACCAGCTACAGGTCAGGTGTAAGTGCTGATTACTAGTGATGACGGCTGTGTATACAGCTAGAACATGTGTTTGTAATCAGGGGCAACTGTAACAATGTATTATATGTACAGTAGTCATTAATAGCATCCTGATAAATGTATTGAAATGAAAAAAAAACACTTTTTTTTAAAAAAAAAAATTATGTTTTATCACTAATGACTGTTACAGACAGGTGACATTGATTCAATTTTTTTTCCATGAGTTCGTTTGTGACTTTATATTCCACATATGTATTCCAGGTATCCTACAGTGTGTTGTCTGTTAGAGCAGAGCGGACCTAGACCCGTATTCATCACCAGACGGATCTTCACATCCGCTCCTTGTTGAATACGGACGTATCTCTGATGTAAGAATACGCACAGTATGTTCATATTGTGTTCTCTGATGACTCAGGCCCTGGGTGTGTCTGACAGCTCACTGGACACATTAGTTTGCTTTGCATGTAAAGAGAGTTTGATGGCTGTTTTGTTTCTGGGCACTTAGCCCCACATCCAGGAGAGATTAGCTAAATGGTCAGCACAGGATTTGGCCTGAGGGCTGCAGCAGGTTTGGTTGTGGTAACTGTCTGCAGGATCTAAGTGTCAATCACCTGCCGGCCCAGGACTATTTCATGCTCCCCAGTCTGCTCAGAGAGCAAAGATTTGTGAACAAGAATTCTGGGACCCTAACGCTCCTCATTCACTTTATGTATTACCGATACCCACGGTATTAATTCACTTTCACCTCTAGAGGTCTGCAGAACATCGCTCGGTCCCAGCAAAACCATAGACAAACCGAGGGGGGGTTTCTAGTGTCCGGAAACCCCCCTCCAAGCGTGGGGCACTGTATAATTGAGGTGGCTGGACCCTGCCCCTGCTTCACACAGCTCTGCTTGAAAAGGGAGAGCTGCGTGCACCTAACAGTAGTGCACGCAGCATTGCCCATGTATATTATGGGGATAGGAAGAGTTGGAGAGCAGCCAAGCACTGCCTAATATTATAGCCACACCCCCATGCATGCTGGTCACGCCCACTGGTGGCATGGTGTGGAAACCCCCCTCTACAAATCCTGCGTTTGCCCCTGAAAACGTATCATGTATTTTGCAGCATATCACAGTTATATACCTGGAACAGCCCTGAAATTTGGATTCAAATTTATACAATATAATTACCCCCTGAACATCTAGGGGTAAATGTATCAAGCTGAGAGTTTTCGGGCGGGTTTGAAGAACCAATTAGATTCTAGCTAACATTTATTTAGTACATTCTACAAAATGACAGCTAGAATCTGATTGGTTGCTATAGGCAACATCTCCACTTTTCAAACCTGCTGGAAAATTCTCAGCTTGATACATTTACCCCCTGATCTTTTAAGACTATGTTCCTGCAAATATTTTATGCAAGAACTCTGTTTGTTTCTATTCCCACCTTCTTGCATCACTAGTATGGTACATACAATGACTGTAAAGTATTATTTGCCCTGGCTTAATCCCAATGATTATATCGCACCAATAAGTACAAAGCTTTCACCTGTAATGTATACAAGAATAACCTTAAACCTTAATCAGTATGGGGTTTGGCATTAGAGATTGGTGGACAGCGTGAAAGGAAGACACTTTGAAGACCCGAAAAAAGGTAAACACCATAATTAATCCATAATTGATCCTGGAAACTAGCTCATAACAAAAATACAAGCGTAATAAAAGAACCCAAGCACTTATTGCACTAATTATACAAAACTACATGGTCAGTCAGAGCTAATGACTTTCCAGGCCAGTAAAGTGTAGCCAGTAATTATATCCCTTGCTTCTAGCAGAAGAGGGAACAGTGTAAAATTGTTCTACTGGGAGATTCGACAATAACAAAGGATTCTCCCCAACCCACCGTACAGTGTTCACAAAACTAGGACTGAGGACTGACAGAATGAAACAAAATGTAAATAAAAAGGATTCGGTGGGAACAGAACATCTGCTGGTGAGAGGCAGAAAATTAACATGTGCATTGCTTAATGAATATGCTTTTGTTCTACACAAGAATGCAGAAAGCTGTTTTATCACATGGATGAATGTGCTCAAATCTAAATTAAATAATAATTGATTATCACTTTTGGAGGAAGATCCACTTGCAACCTAAAAAAGCATGTTATATAGTAAAATTAATCAATGCACAACTGGAAAATAATAATTTATATGTATCGAATTGCAGCATTAGTGGGATACTTTGTTTCAAAAGTAGCATAAGACTGCCACCTAGTGTTTGTGGAGTGATTTACAAGTCAGTAGCAAACAACGATTTTAAGAATAGTTATAGCTATTTGTGTTTTAGTGTAAATGTACTCATAAATCACCTCTCCATTCACTTGAATGGGATTCCAATAACTCCCAAAGCAAAACAAACATTCATAAACATCTATGAGAATTCTTCATTAGAAAACATCAGCTACAGGCGTGGAAAGAGATAACTGAATGTAAAAAAACAAAATAAAAACAATCTATGTATTGCAAAAACAACAAATAAATGTAAAATAACAGATAAACTCAGCTTTGCATTGTTTACAAATGTGCTTTTTATACTATCAATATTTATTTCATTTGAAAACACTTTTCACAAGTTTGTAAAATGACCTTTTTGAAACATAGAAAACAAAACTCCAGTGGTTTTGGCAGATATCAGTGTTAAAACTAACACAAACACACCACAGGTTAATAGCCAGACTCTGTCAGAGGGTGCCAATTGACAGTGTTAATTAACATTACAATGGGCATTCAGACAACACCAATACAATGCCAGTTTCGGGTAATACAATGAGCTATTGTGTCTGATAGGAAGAGGACATTGAATGGTTTGTAGATGCTGAATCTGGAGTTTCACCATGAAGAATGCAATTTTTTTCTATCAAGTTAGTAGCAATTAGTGACCTGTGAACTAAGGTGTTAAATGCTGTTTATTGTCAATGGTGTAATACTATTATTATTTTAAACACCACAAATGTGACATGTGTCCATCCATTGAAATCAGCATCTCTGTCGTTTTAATGCTAAATAACTTATTATTAATGAAATTTCAGGGTCTTGTTTTCAATTTTAATCAAATTTTGGTTTATTAAGAATAACCCAAACTGTTTTTTTGTGGTCTGTATATTAGTCTGTAAACATAATTCAATTGTAAATGGTTTTTTTTTCTAGATTTTACATTAAGCAAAAAAAAGAAAACAATATTAATCTAATTCCTTAAATGAGAAAAATGAAAAAAGAATTTAGCAGCTGATTCTGTTCTGCAAACTCGCGGCCTCATATTGTTTTCAGGATTATTTTACAGCATTTATAAAGCAGTAATATTTAGGCGGAGCTGTTTAGTTAGTTAAAGGTGCTCAGATATGACCAGAGCTAATGGTATAGAGGTCCCTGGCCATAGGAGCTTACAATCTAAATGCAGAAAAGAAAGAATGAGATATCGGATGCGTGAGGGTCGGGCGGGTAGATATGAGGATGGTTGAAACCTGCACAAGTGATATAAAGGGCAGGAAGATTAGAGGAGTATAACGAACATTTTCATCGTTTTTTTTGTCATTGAGCCTAATAATGTGGTTCTATATATGACAATAACTGTAAATATGAAAAATACAATTAATATTGTCTGTATTTATGTTTTACTAATTGTTACACATAGAGTAAACCTTTTCTTTAAAACTTTTTCGGTTGTTTAAGTTAAGTACGAGTTCTCTGTAAAGCGCTGCGGAATTAGTGGCGCTATATAAATAGCTGATGATGATGACGTACGTGGCACTGTGGAGAAGAGGTTGATTGCTGGCGGACGACGCTGGGGTCTTGGGAGAATCCAGGGCTCTCTGTGTGAAGGTTGTATAGACGCCCTGTGTTTACTTTGTCTTCATCACATGGTCCAAAAACCTCCTGGTAGGTTAATTTGCCTCTGACTAAAATTGTCCTTAGTACTTCTCTGCCTGTCTGGAGTAAGGAAATTAGATGGTAAGTTTCTCTGCTGCAAGGTCCGCTGGGAGTGAATAACAGCGTTGTGTAATATATTGGCGCTATATAAATAATACATCTGTAATTTTCCAACTGTGGCGTTACCAAGACTTGTAGTTCCACCATCGCTGGAGAGTCACTTGTCCCATACCACTGAGTCTAATACCAAGTCATGTGATATACTGACTCCCTTGTCACAATATATGTAATACACAGCACTGATTTCAGCAAAATCCACTTAGACAACAAACCTGTAACCTCAGTTGATTGTTATTAACTTTTTTGGTGGAATGACAACCACGCGATTGTGTGCGTATGTAAAGCTGCACCTATTGCGGGATACACGCAGGGCGGCACCAGTAACACATGCGCACGTTTTACGCCAGTCATATGTCACACACACTTGCGCTCATGATTATAACCATTTGTTTTGTTTGCAAGATATGTATTCACTATCAAGCATCAATAACACTTTAAAAACCTCTGTGATATAGGAGAAACAACTCCCCGTCTCACGTATGTGAAAAGAAAAATTGCTTAAATAGACGCACAAAAACATAGTATATGTACGTGCAATGAAGAAAGCTAATCAGCGTCAGCGGAGCATTGGGAAAACCGAGAGGGGGGTTACCTAGTGCCAGGAAACCCCCCTCCAAGCCTGGGGCACTGTATAATTGAGGTGGCTGGACCCTGCTCCCGCTTCATATGGCTCTGCTTGAAAAGGGAGAGCTGCGTGCACCTGACAGTAGTGCACACAGCATTGCCCATGTATATTATGGGGACAGGGAGAGTTGGAGAGCAGCCAAGCACTGTCTAATATTATAGCCACGCCCCCATGCATGCTGGTCACGCCCACTGGCGGTGTGGTGTGGAAACCCCCCTCTACAAATCCTGCGTTTGCCCCTGTGCTCTCTGTTACCCACTAACAATATAGCTCGTACAGGTGTATATGCATCTTAGATACAGGCTGCATCTATATGATATTACAAAACACGATCCTAATGTACCAGGTCTACAACGCCTCTTCACTACCTCATCCCTCCTCTCCAGGAGCAAGCGGGTATAAGTGCCAGAAGCACGCAAATCTGCATAGGCGTGCTCCCACTTTTCTGTACTAGCGCAGAGCGAATTCACACAAGATACGCTGCGCAAACCGACATACGTCCCACTATGCATCATTCTCATAATGTTTACTGCTACAGAGGACGATTTAAAGGGCTGATAAATTCTTCTCGCTTGTGCTGAATATTCCTAGGGTATTGCGCTCTGAAGCTTCGCTGCAGCAAAATGAAGTTAACATTAGTGCCTGGAATAGAGGTACGAGGATTACATTCATATTTTCACAGACGAAGCAAAAGAAAATAAATAAAAATGTTTGCAGGTGATCTTATGAAATGGGTAAAAGGAATTAAAAAGAAATTTAAAAAATGACCAAGTGTCTTCTTTACATCATGAAGCAAAACTGTTTTTCCTCTGATTGCAGTGTAGATAAACAAAAACACACATTTATTTTTAGGCAAACCTTCTAATTTACACTTTTGTTATTACATCCTTTACGGCAGGGATACAGAACACAATTGCGGCCCTGAGTTAGGTGCATGGACAGGGCTGTCAGCTGGCCGTGTACAGGAAACATTAAAGGTTAATATCACTTACAGCCCTTTTTTTGGTGCTGTGAAGCTCTGGTATATTTATATCCACTGGTGTAAGTGTTTCGGTAACTGTATTTACAGAGGGGACCCAACAAAGGCTCATTCTTAATAACACAGACAGCAGGGACACCTAGTGGCCACAGGCGGGATTAACTTACACACTGAAAATCGTATTCATCACAGCAAAGCAAAATATCAAGGGTCGGATTCATCTACGAACGCAAGTCCATTTGCATGCCGTATCTTGTGTGAAATAACTCTGTACATGCCCCAGGACGGGACTTGTGCCAGTGAGCGTAACTGCTTGCAATTCATGTCCGCACGCAAATAACTCTACACAATGTTTACGACTTGAAGGTTGAAATGGAGGAAGGACGACGCGGACTAATGTACAGTCCAGGCGTGCCAAGGGCGAGCCTACGCACATGTGACCGATAGTGGCGACTACAGGTAAACGGTCACCAGATAGCACAGAACATGTGTTTGCAGTAAGAGAAATTATAACAGATTAATGGATTTTATGTACAGTACACATTAAGGTCACCCCGATTTATGTAATTAATGTAAAAAAAAATGTAAATTTTTTTTTTTTTAATCATATTTTTTTTATTAACAATTCTAGTATTAAGAGTTGTAAATATTTTTTTTAAAAATCTGTTTTTTGTGCATGCGTTCTCCTGGGATTTCATATTGCACATATGCATTTCCTGCAGTGTGTTCTGTATCTGCATACGGCAAGTACTGTATAACCAGAGCGTACTTACACCCAGACTCAAGTGGAAACGTTTTATGAGATCCGTTTGTATTTGAATATGGGCGTACGTACGTGCGCGCAAGTTACGTGCGTTTTTTTTAAACACAGGTTGCGTCCACATTGTGTTCGAAGATGAATCAGGCTCTGAATGCTTATTATTAGTAGTAGTTGTAGAAGTAATAATAACTAATAATAGAATTTTGTATTGAATAAGCCCCATTATTCAGTTATATTTAAGTGCTGACTGACGTCGCCTTGTTGTCCTGCAGCGCACCTCGCGTTGTCCTGCAGCGCACCTCGCGTTGTCCTGCAGCGCACCTCGCGTTGTCCTGCAGCGCACCTCGCGTTGTCCTGCAGCGCACCTCGCCGGCTAATACGGTACAGAAATCTCCGCTCATTTCCCCTCATATCTCTATGGGGCGTACAACAGAAGCGGGCATCAAAGAATAGAACGCTCCATTCTCAAACGTCATCAATTTGATTATCCCAACCCAAATAAAGTATGAGTGAATAATTACCTTAAAATTAATTTATTCAATCACGTATTCTAATCCAGCGTTCCTCCAAAAAGGGGGCGTGGCACAGTTGGAGGCCACATCCACTAGGAGAGTGCCTAACGCATCTCTAGCACCTCTAATTCCCCTCCCCCGTTATCCCCAGGTGCACCGACGGCAAGTGTGTGCGGGACTTGTTCACCGCGATGAAAGGGACAAACCGCCCGTCCGTTCTGACTGTGGAGGGACAGGCGGAACAGCCTCCTAGAATTGGGACTGTCCCAGCTAAATTAGGAAACTTGGAAGGGAATAAAGGGTTAATGTAAGTAACAATTTTGAGTCAATGTATTTTTTCTTAAATAGACAAAAGAAAGAGAGAGGAAAAAGTAGCAATAAAGAAAAATAAAACACACGAGTTAAAACTCTGGTTCTTAGTGCTGAGCTGTGACCAGGACTAAACAAGGTCCAAGATCCAGCAGTGATGTATACAGGACCCGCGCTGTCTGTGGGGGTATTAAGACCCTGGTAATCCGAACCCCCGGCCAGGCTCTCTGTGACCTCACTGTCACCAGTAAATGCCAAGACGACATCCTAACCTCATTCCCAGAGATTCAGTAGCTGCAACTGAGCATTACCCACCTCTTAAAAAGTGCATCCACTGAGAATACTTAGGAGGTGACTGATGCAACGTCTTATAAGCCCAGGTCTGTACTCTGCAATTTGCTATGAAACTTACCAGACCCTTATCTGCAGCCCAGCAAACCTCTTATTACCCGGGGAGTTATAAATCTACCCAGTCCATCAATCTCTAAGGCTGAAGGAAGACGTTAACCGCATTGGAAAAACATTAGTAAGAGTTATTCGTGGAGAATATACTTAGGGTACAAGAAAGACGTCATTTCCCGCAGTCTCAGATAAGCTGCACAGTGTATTATAAATCACTGCAAAATCTATTTAGCCAAATACGGCCTGCTTTTATACCTGTATCCGGAGATGGCTGTGGGCAGCACGGTGGCTCAGTGGTTAGCACTTCTGCCTCACAGCACTGGGGTCATGGGGGCGATTCCTGGCCATGACCTTATCTGTGTGGAGTTTGTATGTTCTCCCCGTGTTTGCGTGGGTTTCCTCTGGGTGCTCCAGTTTCCTCCCACACTCCAGAAACATACTGGTAGGTTAATTGACTGCTATCCAAAAAAAAAATGACCCTCCTCTCTTTCTCTCTGTCTGTGTGTATGTTAGGGAATTTAGACTGTAAGCTCCAATGGGGCAGGGACTGATGTGAATGAGTTCTCTGTACAGCGCTGCGGAATCAGTGGCGCTATATAAATAAATGATGATGATGATGATGACGTACAAGTTCCATTCGGACATGACTCAGACCCACATTGCATTTCACCAATTAACTCTCATTCAAAATACAATCAGACCTGCTGACAAAAAGCAGCCACTCATAATGGAGCAATGCCTATCACATGACCATAACCTTACAGAAGTAGCGTGTGGCCACTAATTCTTCCTGGTGTCACATGATGACTCCAACAAAGACCTACTTTCCAGACTGTATCACTGCTACGCTCTCATGGTGCAGACTGACCGGTCTGTGCAGTGGACAAACCGAGCAGTGAACATTGCAGAGATTTAACACAATATAAGGTGCGCGAAGGGAATAAGCTTACATAGTTATAAAAAAAAACCTGAAGAATTACAGCTGATTCCGTCTTATACTAAAACAATATTTATTACATAAAATGCAGATGACTAATATAACTAATTACAATATCTTACAGGTATATAACTTTGATATGTTGCAAAATACATGAGACATTTTCAGGGGCAAACGCAGGATTTGTAGAGGGGGGGGTTTTCACACCACGCCGCCAGTGGGCGTGACCAGCATGCATGGGGGCGTGGCTATAATATTAGACAGAAGTGGAGGGGGCCAGGCAGTGGTCTCGGTTGGGTGTGGTGTCGGTAGGTCAACTTTACGACACAAATGTACTTAAATCCTTCAAACAGTTGGTTGGGGAATTCTCTGTACCCAGAACAATGTTTTATTCTTACCTTCAATTACGACACGCCCTAAACACACAATTTAAGGGGAAGACACTGGTGATTGGGGTGGATCCACTGAGGAAACAACTACAGGCCCTGGGTCATAGGAGTCTGATCTCTCAGATGTATTCATGTCTTCTGTATGAATCCACTGCAGATGATTTGGATGGTTTGAGGAATCAGTGGGAAATAGATATTGGCTCTTTATCAGACAAGGAGTGGGGGATGGTTATAGACAGTACTAACGGTTATACTTCATCATTAAAATTTCAACAAATACAGGTGTTTATCTTACACAGGGCCTAATTTACCCTATTATGTTCCGAATACTTAAATGTATGTAGCACACAAATACTTGATAGCTTATTTCTACACTGACATTTAAAGTTGATATTTGTGTGTTACATGACAAAACAGTCAGTATTTAACTTATGTGCAAAACAGAAAACTAATTTACACCCCTTGCATTGTAACATTGTTTTGTCCAGGAGACTGAAATAAGAAGTTTCTCAAGTTAAGATCCTTAATGAATTAGGCGCATAGTCATTAATGAAAAAACATTACAAAAAAGGTTTTATCTTCAACCCCCCCAGAAAGTGCATTTATTAGGATGTTATTAATGTCTACTGTGCATAAAATACATTGTTACAGCTGCTCCTGATTACAGACACATGTTCTAGCTGTATACACAGCCGTCATCACTAGTAATCAGCACTTACACCTGACCTGTAGCTGGTGCAGGGGATACGGCAGAAACTCACGTACCTGAGAGACGCCCAACGCTTGAATCAGACGCTGCTGTGTGCTCCAGCTTGGCACGTCCTTACTGTACACTGACTACGGGCGTACACCCCGTCCTCTCTCTGTTACGCCACTAAAACTGAACGCTGTACTAAGGGTCCTTTGCATTCGAAGATGAATTTGATGTACTTGAGTTCTCTGGCGTAAGGTCCGTTTTATGGGCGCAGAGTGATTTTTTGCATAATACGGTACAATATCAGCAATTACGTTCCTCAATGAATCAGGAAC